>NC_057796.1:297465017-297530188 GCF_018294505.1 Triticum aestivum
GCCGAAGCCCCGCAGCCCCCTCGCCACCCCGCCGGAGCCCCGCCGCCCCCTCGCCATCCCGCCCCGCCGGAGCGCCTCGCCGGAGGTACACCGCCGCCCGCCGCCCGGTCCGGTGTTTTAAAAAAAACCCGGTTTAGTTTTTTTGTAAACCCTAGGTTTTTTTAGATCGGATTCGTTTTGTTTCGGTTTTCTTATTTAGCGAGCGTTCGCTCGTTCGTTCGTTTTAACGAACAGGTTCTTTGTTTAGTTACAGTTAACGAACGTCCGTTCATTAAATTGTTCGTCAGTTTTCTTTTTCTCGGATTTTCTGCGATTATTCCAGATCGCGATTTCCGATCTGTTTTTCGTTTTCGTTTTTCTTTTCGCTCGTTTATCGGAATCAGGCGATTCAAGCGCCTAGAGTTTCGTCTCGAAGCCCTCTTTCTGTTTAACCAACTCAAACAAGTTTTTGCTTCGGTAAAATTTGGCTTAGGTCCAGATTAGTAAACGAAGCTTGTTTCTTTCGCCGTTTGATTTTTGTTGCTTTGTTTGATTTGATTCTTTTTGCAAACCGGAGTTCTTAAGTTGAACTTTCTGGTTAAATCTCTTATTTGAGTTTTACCTGTGCATTAGATGAGTACTTATTGTATGCTTGTTTGTTTGCGATAGAGTACCCGGAGTGCGCCGCTTGCTACTTCGAATCGCTAGGTTTCCCGGATCATCAGCAAGGCAAGTAACACTTTGATCATACCTCTTTTACTACCCAGTTTTATTGCATTAGATCAACCCTCAAACATTGCATGATTAGGATCTAATTAAATTGTGGGTTCTGGGAAGTAGATGAGGTAGTACCTATTGCCCTGTTTATTATCAAACCCTTGGGAGTTACTTCTACGTTTGCTTATATTGTTATGCTATGCTAGTAGACGTGGATTGGGTTTGAGTGTTACCATGACAGATGTGAGATTCTTAATTAATGGTTAAACTTAAGGTGGCAACTAAAACACACATCTGGGTGGATTGAGGTACCTGGGTATTCCAGGATTGCCTGTTTTTCTTTTGGACCGCCACCCAGGCTCAAAGGGATCATGAGATTATTCATGCTAGAAACTTCCGTGTGCAGCCATAAGCTATTATGGGCTCTAGCATAGTTGAGTAGGTTGTGTGAGCTCTTGAAGAGGTAGACTAGCAGATGTAGGGGATGTAGGTGGTACTGTCTACCCGGAGTAGAGAGTTAACGCTTCTGAAAAACTGTGTCTCGGTCATCCGTTTCTCAAACACCATGAAGTGCGAGAATCCCAACGGAGGGGATCGAGTCTTGTGGGGAAAAGTGCGCAAACCTCCGCAGAGTGTACAATCTAATCATGGTTAGCCGTGTCCCCGGTTATGGACAACTTGAGTATCTAGTATCTGGATTTTCATGTGAATCTCATCATGTTACTTTAATTAATTTTGTTGGGTTTTGATGATGATACTTAATTGGGATTGAGAATGCTGTCAACCATTCTCAATGTTTAACAACCACGATGATAGTTAAATAAAATTTATTCCTTTGCACTAGGGAAAAATTGGCTTTTCGCAAAACTGTAACCATAGAGCCTTCTACCAGCCATATATGCATGTAGTATAGCATTATTCTGTTCATTACTCTCTATGTGTTACATTGCCAGCATATTCCATGTGCTGACCCGTTTTTGGGCTGCAACGTTTCATGTTGCAGACTTTTCAGACGACGAGTAAGGTGCCTTAGGTCGTGGTTCTATACTTAGTGATGCCGTTGGAGTTGATGGACTCACTTATCTTCCAAGCCTTCCGCTGTTATCGTTATTAGATGGCCTTAAGCCATATTTATTGTAATAAGTTCTCTTTTGGAGACATTCGATGTAATAAGTGTGTGATTGCTACTCTGTTATAAATCCTTCGAGTACTGTGTGTGTCAGCATTACTGATCCAGGGATGACACTGATGCACAGAGACTTGACCGTCTGAGGTCTGGTCGCTACAAGATGGTATCAGAGCACACGCTGACTATAGGACACGACCACGAAGCTTAAACCATAGATCACTACTCTCTTCTCATTTCTGACTCCTCTCCATTTTCTACTCTTTTAGGATGGCGGATGCAAGGAACAAGTTCATGCTACCAGATGAGGATACACCCTTTGGACGCCACTTGAAGGAAGTCACTAGATACCTGAACATCGGAATTCCAAGCTTCACCGGAACCTACAACACCACACTACCAGAGGAGGAGCGTTGGTTGATTCAAGTTTAACTACCAGGAAGGACGTTCATGCCCGTCACTGAGCCCATAGAGTTTTCCTTTGATGCACCAACCTGGAGTCTAGGAAGGAGCATGGCAGCCCACATTACCATGGGACGCATTGGAGAAGTTTACCACAAGGAGCTTAAGGATACTATCTACCAGATTTGTGGGCGCCGAGATGAGCAATGGGAGATGATCAGCACCAAGAAGGATAGATCAATTGCAGCTTTCATCCAGGAGTTAAACCAGCACATTCATCGCCAGGAGAACCAGATGTGTGCAGGCATGACAGATCTGAAGAAGGCATCGACCAAGATCACGGAGCTGGAGGAAGAACTCAAGTCTACACGCGATGGATATGAGGACGAGATAGCCACGTTATTCGAGAAGAATGACGACCTGGTGAAGAAGATCGGAGTATTCATGGGAGACCCAGCACTAGGAGGAGAAGACGA
The DNA here is from genome assembly GCF_018294505.1 of Triticum aestivum. Classification (NCBI taxonomy): domain Eukaryota; kingdom Viridiplantae; phylum Streptophyta; class Magnoliopsida; order Poales; family Poaceae; genus Triticum; species Triticum aestivum. The sequence goes on from NC_057796.1 coordinate 297,467,718, forward strand.
TGATTGCACTTGCCCGGATAACTACATCATCATCGACGACACCGACTCAGACCCCAGTGAAGATGACGTTGTTGATGAAGCTGGAGCAGATATCATGGAGTCTTCGACCGATCAAAATTTCTAGTAGACCACCATATCAGTAGTAGTATACCCCATGTATATAGTACCGAGCACTTTGTAACGATAGTTAGATCGATTGTATGCCCTTGTTTGAATTGATTGAGTGATATTGTTTGCTTTTGTCTCATGTGTATATGGGTAGTGTTTTCTCTCTAGACTCATTCTATTCTGACTTCTCATCTTTTCTAAAACCCTCAGATGCCTCCGAGACGTGACACCGGATTTGCTTTCCCGCCGGAGCTCACCCAGTTGATCCAGCAGCAGAATGCGTTGATGTAGTTACTAGTCCAGAATAAGAATCAGGGGAACAACAACAACAACAACCCACCACTTGTTGATCACTTAACCCGTTTCCTTAGACTGAATCCGCCGGTGTATTCCAATAGCACCGAGCCGATTGTTGCAGATGATTGGCTCCGCAAAGTTGGAAGGGAGTTGACCACTGCAGGATGCACAGATGCAGAAAGAGTGCGTTTTGCCACACATTAGCTTGATGGACCCGCAGCATCATGGTGGGAGAATTACACAGCCACACACCCTATTGACACTGTCACATGGGACCAGTTTCAGCAAGCTTTTCGTACCGCCCATGTTTCAGCAGGAGCTATGGTCATGAAGAAGCGTGAGTTTCGCAACTTACGCCAGGGAGGACGCACTGTAGGCCAGTATGTGGAGGACTTCAGTAAACTAGCACGTTATGCCCCAGATGACGTTGTTACAGATGCAGCCAAGCAGGAGAAGTTTCTGGAAGGACTGAATGATGAGCTGAGCATGCAGTTGATGGTAGCAACCTTCAACAACTACCAGGAGTTGGTAGATAGAGCTCTCATGATTGAAGGGAAGCAGCAGCAGATTGAAAACCGTAAGAGGAAGTATGGACAAGGGAAGTACAATTCTGGAGCTCAGCAGAAGCCACGTTTTACCCCGAAATCGGGAGGACTATTTCAGCATACCCATGGAGGAGGTTCGCACAACCATAATGGCCCCAAGAATGGTAATGGGAATGGAGGAAGCAACGGCCAGAACCGTACCAACCCTTCAACCCCAGCTAAGGACCTGAGCCAAGTCACTTGCTTTAAGTGTCAGAAGTCTAGACATTATGCCAATGACTGTCCTGAAGCCCAGAATGGAAATGGCAATGGAAGCTCTGGGAAGAAGCCGAACCCTTTCAACAAAGGACATGTGAACCATGTTAGCGTGGAGGAGGTTGAAGCTCAGCCAGATGCAGTAATAGGTAAGTTTTTGGTTAAGTCATTTACTGCACTCGTTCTTTTTGATACTGGTGCATCACATTCATACATATCAAGGGGATTTGTGGATAAGTATAAATTGCCAACCCAAGCCCTTAGGTCACCCATGTTAGTAACCTCGCCAGGAGCAGAGTATATGGCTAGTTTATGGTGTGATCGGTTACCATTAAGGATTGGTAACTACGTGTTTCCCTCGGACCTAATAGTATTGGAATCGCAAGGATTGGATGTGATATTAGGCATGGATTGGTTATCGAAGTATCGAGGGAACATTGAGTGCGCCAGTAAGTCGATTTTGCTTACCACCCCGGAAGGAAGAAGGATTAAGTATGTATCCCGACATATGCCGAAGAGGACTCAGGTGAATTCCTTATCAGGAGTTGTATAGGAGGAAGTACCAGTGGTGAAGGATTTTCCTAACATATTTCCAGAAGAGTTACCAGGCATGCCACCGGATAGAGACATTGAGTTTTTGATTGAGTTTTTGCCAGGCACAGGGCCAATATCTAAGAGACCGTACAGAATGCCCGCAAAAGATTTGGAGGAGATTAAGAAGCAGATTAAGGAGTTACTGGATAAAGGCTATATTCGCCCAAGTTCTTCATCTTGGGGATCGCCAGTGCTTCTAGTGGAGAAGAAGGATGGATCGTTAAGGATGGTTGTTGATTATCGAGGACTGAATGAAGTGACCATCAAGAACAAGTACCCACTGCTGATGATCAATGATTTGTTTGACCGATTGCAAGGAGCTAAGGTATTTTCCAAGATCGATCTGCGATCGGGATACCATCAGTTGAAGATTCGAGAGCAGGATATACCTAAGACGGCTTTTACCACTAGGTATGGGCTATATGAGTATACCGTTATGTCATTTGGTCTGACTAACGCCCTGTCTATTTCATGAACCTGATGAACAAAGTGTTTATGGAGTTTTTGGATAAGTTCATCGTTGTGTTCATTGATGACATTTTGGTCTACTCAAAGAACGAAGAGGAGCATAAGGAGCATTTGCGTTTGGTACTTGAGAAGCTCAGAGAACATCAGTTATACGCCAAGTTCAGCAAATGTGAGTTTTGGCTGAAGGAAGTTGGATTCCTCGGACACGTTATATCCGGAGAAGGAATATCCGGAGAAGGAATAGCGCCTCTGGTCTTCTTGGTCCAGCCGCCCAAAGCAGCGCCGGTCATGCCGCCTGCTCCTGCCTTCCGTGGCCGACTGTGCTGCCGCAGAGGCCTTCACCGCCCCATACTACTCCCACCGCTGGCCAAGCCATCCCTCCACTCACCCACACCCCGTGTTATTCTGCAGCGACGGCAGCCTCACACCACAGCCGAACCAGTGAACCCTCGTACTCCTCTCCGCGCGGGCTTCCACTGCTGCGTCTTCCCCGGCTCCGCGTCGTCCCCTTCCTAGGCCTCGCCGTCGTCCACCGCCCTGGTGCTCTCGGCGTGGCGTGGTCAACGTGGTCAACGACCGACTTCCATCGGAAGAGTACTGTACATGGAGAGGCTGACAGTTGGGTCCACGGCGGCCGCAAGGAAGTGCCTCCTTATTACGCGCAAAATAATTATTCCTCCACCTGACAGCGGGGACCCACCGAACGGGCCACCAGTATTTTGCGAAAAAAATCGTTTCCCCCTGACTACTGGGACCCACCGGACGGGCCACCGTATTTCACGAAAAAAACGTTCCCCCCGCTGTCAGCTCGGACCCACCGGAAGTGCCTCCTTATTACGCACAAAAAAATGAATACTCCCCCGACTAGCTGGGACCCACCTTGGTGGGAGGCTGACTTGTGGGCCTACTAAGTTGACGGGGACGAAGGGCTTTGTCAACTTAGTCAACATGAACGATTCTAGCTCCAGTGACCGTACGATGTTCATCCAACGGCCGTAGTGCTTCTTCAACCTCTGGTCTTCTTGCTCCAGCCGCCCAAAGCAGCGCCGGTCGTGCCGCATGCTCCTGCCTCCCGTGGTCGGCTGTGCTGCCGCAGAGGCCTCACCGCCCCCTACTATTCCCACCGTTGGCCAGGCCTTGCGGTGACGGCAGCCTCACACCGCAGCCGAACCAGTGAACCCTCGTACTCCTCTCCGCGCGGGCTTCCACTGCTGCGTTTTCCCCGGCTCCGCGTCGTCCCCTTCCTAGGCCTCGCCGTCGTCCACCGCCGTGGTGCTGTCCGCGCGGCGTGGTCAACGTGGTCAAGGAATGACTTCCATCGGAAGAGTACTGTATGTGGAGAGGTTGACAGCTGGGTCCATGGCCACAGCCCAGTTTTTTGTGATTTGCCAAGTAAGTCGCTTTGTCAGGCCTGTTGGGCTGCAAATCTTTCAAGACGAGGAGAGCTTTCATTCGGCTGGCCGAGAAAATGGCCCATCAGTAATGAGAAATGGGCTGTACATTTTTAGAACACATCAAACCGGCAATTAGTTTCAAATATCTTTTTTTTCATTTTGATATTTTAAATTACATTAAATTTTATGCGTGGAGAATTTGTTGGATTTTATATTGATATACATTTATTTTTAAAATCAGTTTGAATGTGAGTCAAAATTTCGGGATTAAAAACAGTTCGGACCGCACCGAAATATGCAAAATTTCGTATAATTTTTTAACCGTGGCCACAATATGGGCTGTAATGCTAACAAAAAGAATATGGGCTCCAAAAAAACTTAATAATTAGGAAATGGGCTGTAAATTATTAGAAATAATGGCAGATGGGCTGTATGCTGTTTTCCAAAGATTTGAGGCTTTCCTAAAAAAAACGTGGACGCACAAGCAGTGACTGTTGGATGGCCATCCAACGGCCGTCGTGCTTCTTCAATCTCTGCTCTTCCTGCTCCAGCCGCTCAAACAAGCGCCGGCGGGACTGCCTGCTCCCTCCTCACCACGGCCGGCTCTGCTGCCGTGCATGCCTCACCGCCCCACCGTACTCCCATCGCTGGCCTAGCCATCCCTCTACTCACCCACACCTGCTGTTATTCTCCGGCGACGGCAGACGAACCAGTAAACCCTCGTACAGTCGCACTCCCCTCTGCGTGGGAAACAACTGCTGAGTCTTCCCTGCCTCCGTGTCATTCCCTTCCTAGGCCTTGCCGTCATCCACCGCCCTGGTGCTCTCGGCGTGGCCAGGTCAACGTGGTCAACGACTGACATGCATCTGAAGTGGACTGTATGTGGAGAGGCCGACAGCTGGGTCCACGGCCGCACGCAAGGAAATGCCTCCTTATTATGCGCAAAATAATGATTCCTCCACCTGACATCAGGGACCCACCGAAAGGGCCTCTGTATTTCGCGAAAAAACGTTACCGCCGCTGACAGCTCGGACCCACCAGCTATATCTTCGCACGCAAGGAAGTGCCTCCTTATTACGCACAAAAAAATGAATACTCCCCCTGCTAGCTGGGACCCACCATGGTGAGAGGCTGACTTGTGGGCCTACTAAGTTGACTAGGACGGGGGCCTTTGTCAACTTTAGTCAATATGAACGATTCTAGCTCCAGTGACCGTACGATGTCCATCCAACGGCCGTAGTGCTTCTTCAACCTCTGGTCTTCTTGCTCCAGCAGCCCAAAGCAGCGCCGGTCGTGCCGCATGCTCCTGCCTCCCGTGGCCGGCTGTGCTGCCGCGGAGGCCTCACCGCCCCCTACTATTCCCACCGCTGGCCAGGCCCTGCGGCAACGGTAGCCTCACACCGCAGCCGAACCAGTGAACCCTCGTACTCCTCTCCGCGCGGGCTTCCACTGTCGCGTCTTCCCCGGCTCCCCGTCGTCCCCTTCCTAGGCCTCGCCGTCGTCCACCACCCTGATGCTCTCGGCGCGGCATGGTCAACATGGTCAAGGAACGACTTCCATCGAACATGGACTGTACGTGGAGAGGCTGACAGCTCGGTCCACGGCCGCAGCAAGGAAGTGCCTCCTTATTACGTGGAAAATAATGATTCCTCCACCTGACAGTTGGGACCCACCGGACGGGCCACTGTATTTCGCGAACAAAACGTTTCCCCCTGACTGTTGGGACCCACCAGCTACATCTTCGCACGCAAGGAAGTGCGTCCGGGCAAAAGAAAAAAACGATTCGCCCCCTGACTGCTGGGACCCACCAGCTACATCTTCGTAGGCAAGGAAGTGCCTGACAGTCGGGACCCACCTGGTCGAAGTGTACGTAGCATTGTCATTCTGGTCGCGAACGTGTACGTACATACTGGTCGATGTAGAGGCGCGCACGTGTCGTAGTAGAGGCGCGCACGTAGCATGTACACGTACGTACAGCGACCAGTGTGCAAGAAAGAAAATACGGCCACGTCGTACATACGGGCAGGGTCTCGAACGCCTACTCGCGCATACGTACGGCCAGGGCTCGTGTACATGGCTGGGTCGGAACGGAGAAACATCGTCGTCGTCGTGTTCATGGGGAGCCAACCGGCTGGGTCGGAACGGAATGTGTCGTCGTGTTCATCGGGAGGGCTTGGACGGAATAGCCGATGGAAACGAGGCCTAGCGTACTGCAGAACGGAGGAAACGGCCTTGTGTTCGACCGGCCACGTTTGAAGCGGGATCCTGTTCATCGGGAGGGGTTTGGCGTACCGCAAAACGGAGGAAACGGACCTTCTACGGTCGAAACGGGGGTCCTGTTGATCGGGAGGGGTGTGGCATACCGCAAAACGGAGGAAACGGACTTGTGTTGGAGCGCTACGGTCGAAACGGGGGTCCTGTTCATCGGGAGGAGTGTGGCGTACAAAACGGGACTCCACGGGACACTGTTCATCTCCACCGTCGACCCCCTCCCGCCTCCACGGGCTACCGTTCATCCACAGTCGACCTCCTCCAGCCTCCACCTGCGACTGTTCATCCACGGGCTCCTGTTCATCCACGGGCTCCTGTTCATCCAGCCTCCACCACGCGCTACTCCATCGGCTACTGTTCAACCAGCCCTCTCCACGGGCTCCTGTTCAACCACCCCTCCACGGGCTACTGTTCATCCAGCCCTCCACGGGGTGGTCCTGTTCATCCTTCCCTCCACGGGGTGGTCCTGTTCATCCTACCCTCCATGGGGTCCTGTTCATCCAGCCCCAACCGGCTCGATCAATCAGGGTCCTATTCATCCAGAGGCAACACCGCGGGTCCTGTTCATCCACCCCCACCGGGAACTGTTCATCCAAACCCCCCCAGCAACGATCACTGTTCATCCAGAGGCAGCATCGATCGGCTTCAGTTAGCAGCAGTAGCGAAGGAATCGCTCGATCGGGTTCAGTTAACAGCCATCGATCGATCGCTCGGGTTCAGTAACACGTAGCCTACAGTGCAATTGCTCGGGTTCAGTTAGAGCCCAACGCCTCGCTCGGGTTCAGTTAGAGCCAATGCCTCGCACACACGCGCGTACGTGTACGAGAGAAACGCGCATCGCTCGGCCCCCAACCTCCCACCATAACCGGGAACTCCCCAAAATTTTCCTCGCCCTCGCTTCTACCATGGTTTTTTCCGTCATGGACGGCCCAAAGAATGTCATGCAGCTGCGTCTCCGGCCCGCCCAAGACGAAAAGCCCATTTTCTGTCATGATTTTTTGTCATAGAATTAGGATCCCACCACATCTATGATGATACCTGGTTTTGTCACAATTATCGTCATAGAAGTGTCATATGTATGGCAGAAAAAATTTCGTTCGACCCAAAATGTCACGGATGTGTCTTTTTTTTGTAGTGTTGGGAGGTGGAACTATAAGCCCCTATCTTTCTCTGTGTCCGATTAAAATTTTGAACCCATAAATATCACGTGAGTGTTAGCAATTGTGAAAGATTAAATGATAGTTGAGTATGTGGAGCTTGCTGAATCAAAGCTCTTACATAGACCCTTCCCGAAATAAGATGAATTGCAATTGTTTGATGACTAAGAGCATGGTTTGTTAGTTTCAAGAAAAGTTTATGACCTATACTTTAACATGTGAATATCTTGTTACTTGATCATGAGAAGTGTCATGAGTTGAGCTACTGTTATGATGTATAATGATGCTAGAAAAAGTGATTGGAACTACCATTGATCAAACTTATGCACTTGCTAGCATTCACACTTCATAAATTATTTCTTTTATCATTTACCTACTCGAGGACGAGCAGGAATTATGCTTGGGGATGCTGATACATCTCCAACGTATCTATAATTTATGAAGTATTCATGCCATGTTTACAATAGTTTTATATAATTTTGGTATGATTTGATTAGAACTAACCCGGACTGACACTGTTTTCAGCAGAACTACCGTGGTGTTGTTTTTGTGCAGAAATAAAAGTTGTCGGAATGCGATGAAAATCAACGGAGCATTTTTCTGGAAAATATAAAAAATACTGGAACGAAGAGTTACCGGAGGGGAGGCCCGTGGGCCCCATGAGGGTGGAGGGCGCGCCCCTGTGCCTCGTGGACTTCCCGTGGGCCCCCTGACTTGTTCTCGGTGCCAAACTCTCCTATAAATACCGAAACCTCCAGAAAATAACCTAGGTCGGAAGTTCCGCCGCCGCAAGCCTCTGTAGCCACGAGAAATCAATCTAGGCCCTCTATGGCACCCTGCAGGAGGGGGCCATCATCACCGGAGGCCATGGAGGAGGATCCCAGAGGGGCCATCATCGCTATGAAGGCCAAGATCCAGAGGGAGAACCTCTCCCCATCCAGGGGGGAGGCCATGGAGGAGGAAGCACAAGGGGGAGAACCTCTCCTCCTCTCTCTCGGTGGCGCCGGAGTGCCATCGGGAGGGGAATCAGCGCCGCGGTGATCGTATTCATCAACATCACCATCATCATCACCATCCTCGTCTTTTTACGTGGTCCACTCTCCCGCACCCCGCTGTAATCCCTACTTGAACATGGTGCTTTATGCCACATATCATGATCCAATTATGTGTTTGCCATCCTATGATGTTTTGAGTAGATATCCTTTGTTTCGTGGAGTTGTCACGGCAGATGTCCTCATGGAAGGACTTAGTTGCGGAGCCATTATGATGAGGTTCGCTTAAAGGGGTTAAACGGGACAAAGGACACAAGTAGTTTATACTGGTTCGGCCCCTTGCGATTAAGGTAAAAGCCTAATGCAGTTTGGGGTGGTATTGCTAGGGTTTCGATTACCAGGGAGCGGATACGCTTCGCCCGGCTTTCGATCTGTTGTTTCTTGCCCTAAGCCGCTGCCGGGTCATCCCCTTATATACATGGGTTGACACCTTGTGGCCTACAAAGTCCCGGCTGGCTCATACAAACGTGTCTGGCTCGGTGACTTATCTTACATGCCTTATAATACAAGTTACATATACATGGCGGTTTATACTCATGGGCCTTAAGCCGCCTCTCGGTTTGGGCCCTTTAACTGGCCTACTTCATGAACCGCCATCTTCAACATACTCATGGACTTTGTCTTAGATGAACCGCCATCAGGATAACCCGGCCCCTCCTGGGCGGGTCATATCCAATAGTCATATCCCCAACATTAGGCCCCAGGTTGATTCCCGCGCATGCCACTTATCCCTCCAGCCTTATAAATAGGGCCAAGAGTTCACTTTTCATTCTCCCCCTTTGCCTTCTCTCCTTCTTCTTCATCCTCGCGACGCTCCAGTGCGCCCGAGCTCCGCCGCCGTCGACCTTCATCTCCTTCGTCGACTCCGGCCGCTGCATCACCCTGAACAAACCAGAATGACGCGGCGCTCCTCCGTTGTCAACCATCGTCGGTAAGTCTCTCCCTTTCCTCTTCATAGATCTGTGTTAGGGTTTCTCAGTTCATCGGTGTTCATCACTGTTCTTCCCTTTCTCCGCCCTAGATCGCATGGCTTTGATATGAAAATAGCAAAGATCTCACGCGGTAGCAGTTTTAACACTTATTTTTAATATCAGACTATATCTTTCTTGCAATAGATCTCATCTGGGCACCCCCACTCTTCTGCTGCCACCACCTTAGGTTTAGATTTTATTCCACTTTTCTGAATAGCTGCAGATCCAATCTTATAGCTTCAGTTTGTGAAACTTGTTTGTCCCAACACTTAGTAAAAAATTTCTCTTGTCAGATCTTGAATACCAGTACGTGTCATGGCGGCTTACATGTCCGGCTTACAATTACTCATATATCATTAGTCCTCACTTAAGCCTCCATTGTGAATATATACTATAACTGTTAATCTTGTGATTTCACCAACTGATTTGAACCGGCAAAATTTTCCTTTCCTTTAGGCTTTCTCTCTTCACAATGCCGCCAAAGACAGTCTATACATGCAATTGGGTTCGCTCCGTCGTCACTGAGGGCTAACTCAAAGACTTTGTCAAAATCGGGTACTTACCCGCAAAAAATGTTTGGCATTATCGTGCCTCTGAATCGGGCAAAGAAAGACCTCAACCAAAGGACGACGAAGTCATTGTATTCACTGATCATATGAACCGGGGCTTCTCACCACCCGACTCTAATTTTTTCTGAGATGTTCTGCACTTCTTCCAACTCCATCCTCAAGACATCGGACCTAACTCTGTGTCAAATATCTGCAACTTTCAAGTCTTCTGCAAAGTATACCTTCAAGAGGAGCCCAGCATCGACCTCTTTAGGGAATATTTTTATTTGAACCGCCAGAATGAGTTCACGAACGGGCCCAGCTTGGAACTTGGCGGAATCTCGATTCAACGCAGAAGGGATGCCATCTTCCCTTATGCATGCCTGCCGAGTCACCGCAAGGATTGGAACCAGGCGTGGTTTTATTGCAAAGATACCTCTCCGGCTGACGAGAATCCACTGCCGGGTTATCGTGCAAAGCGTCTGGACCCAAAGCACAATCTTCCTGAGAAACTTACCATTGCCGAACGGGCAAAACTTGCTCCTACCATTGCAAAGGTTAAAGCTCTGCTAGGAAACGGGTTAACTGGCATTGATTTGGTCAGGTGCTGGGTTTCTTGGTAGATCATATCCTTGAGCCGCCGCACCAGCTTAATGTGTACTTACACTGGTGGTGTAAAGGATCCACTACGCCATAGTTCTGCACCATTAACTGACGAGGCAATTCACGAAATGGTTAAGTCCCTTCTAAATGAAGATCCGGAAGATTGCGTTAAAGTGGGTCTGGCCCATTTCTGCAAGCTTAACCCGCCACCGGACGTGAGTCTCTGAACTTACTTACCTTTACTTCATTATTCAAATACTTTATTAACTCAACCTTTAATGACCTTTACAGCCTAAGTCTGACTTTTGGAAAAAGAAGTATGATCATGAAGCTGCCAAGAATGCCAGGGCTATCAAGAAAGCCGCCAAGAGAGCTGCCAAAAAGACCACCAAGAGAAAGAAAAAACCAAGCGCCTCTGACATGCTTAATCTAGATGACACCTCTGAGTCGGAGGTAGCCCTTGACTCTCTTGGCTCATTTTTCAATCATCTTATTGACACTGACTATTATCAGGATGACACGGGAGCCAGCCAAGCAGCTAATGAAGAGGTAACTATTATTTTCTCTGGCTCAGAACCTTTGCCAAGACAGAAACTTCGACAAGTAACCCAGAAAGTAAGGTTTTCACACCCCTTGGCTTATTTAGATCCTCACTTTCTTTTGAAGCAACAACAACACGAGAATCGACGTCATACCCAGACAAGCGGCAGTGAAGAGTTGTCCTCCGGCTTACCGAACAGTCCCGCTCCTCGAAAACGTCAAAACGAGGTTCTTTTTAACTTACTCTTTTTACCCACTGGCAGGTCTTATTTGTCTGACACTTAACTCTGTTGATTCAATTGACCAGGAAATTACTCGTTCTTCCTCTGGCGATTCATTGCAAACCGAGTTGCTGGCTTTTAAAACTGTCCCTGTGTCGGGGGAAATCGACACCTATGGAATCACTGGGATCCCTTCTATGGTTGGCGGGCGTGGGATTGTGCAAAGAGCAGGTCTGACAGGAAGCACACGGATCGTTTACCCAGGTTTGGGCCGCGGAGATGCGTAATACCCTAGTCCTGCTTTGGTGGATGTATTTGAGTGTTCTTGTGTTCTTGAGCTAGCTACGGGGCGTAACCTGCCCAAAAGATCTGAATCCTTCTCCTGGTCACCTCGGGCCTCCTTTAATAGGGAAAAGGGTTTGCCACAGTGGCACACAGGAGGTGGAAAGGTCTATAGTGGATGAGTCTATCCTCTGGCACCGTCGGACAAATGCATTTAATGCGCTACCGACGTGCCCCTTGCCTTATTGGGGACGACAAGGAAGCTCGTCCCAGCTGTCGCCGCCTCGTCTGGCTTCGACACGCGTCCTAGCTGGCGCGGCGCCGTGGCACCATGTTGGCTGGCTGCTGGGCTGGCGCGGTGGTGGAGCCTTCGTGAAGATCTGCACGCCACCACACAGGTGCTTGCTGGGTCGGTGTAGAGGCCGCTCGTCGCCACGCAGGTGCCTGCCCAGCTGGGTGAGCTAGCAACTTCATGGGAACGACGGTGTAGTCTTGGCAGATGTGGGCTTGACTGCGGCCCCGCTGGTGTCCTCGGCAAGGGTCTTGCCGGGGCCCCGGCAAGGGTCTTGCCGTGGCGTCGTGGTCGTCCCCGGCAAGGATCTTGCCGGGGGTCTTGTGGATTTCCTCGGCAAGGATCCCGCCGAGGGTCGTCGTCTTCTGGTCCTCATCTGATCTCGTGTATTTATGATCTTGACAATGTAGTTGTTGGCGGCGTTTGGAACTCTTGGGCTCAAGGGTGGCTCGCTCTGCTAGTGTTGGGCAAGCTGCCCCGGCAAGGCTCTTGCTGGGGCCGCGGAGGATGCCCCGGGAAGGGCCTTGCCGGGGGAGCCCACCCTGCCCCTCTACTCTTCAGTGTTTCTGGTCTTGGCGTTGCCTTGTTTTGGCTTGCGCTCCGGCTTCTCTCTGGCTTCCCTCCTCTGCCCTGCTAAGTGTGGCCGCGGGCGCGGCTCTGACTGCCTGTGCACAAGTAAAGGGGTCAAAAGGAGAGCCCCTACTTTTGTACACCGACAGGAGCCCCCGGGCCTGGGCCACACATAAGCGCGACGCGTTGTTGGGCTAGGCCCAGAACGGTGCGCGGGCAGGTGGGGCGGATTTTACCGCAGTAACTTTTTCGTCCGCTGCGCTTCCCCACGACCCGCATTGAACGCGTGATGTGGAGGGTCGTGCGTGATGTGGGGGTCATGCGTGGGGCGGTCTCTGCATGCATGCGTCACATCGTAGTAAAGAGGCGGCTCGCGCCTTCCCCATAAAAAGAGGGAGACGCAGAGGCGCGGCTCATTTACTGAGTGGGCTCGGGTCGTGGTCTTCAAGGCGTCCGTGCCCCACGATCACGGGGTGGGGAATGGTCGCCTCACCCGTCCCCTCGATTCTGCTTGCTCGCCACGTGTCCCCCATGCAGGTGGCAGGCGGTGGAGGCGGGAAACCAGGCCGTCGCTGATTGGGGCAGCGGGTCGGTCTTGATTCCCTGCGCCCCCGATGGCCGGATTGGCCGAGTGGGGTGGCCGAGCCCCGACCCCGCCCCTTTATAAGAAGGGGGAGGGGATGGCATCCCACATCCTTTCATCATCCGTCTCCATTCACTTCGGCTCCTTTCTTCTGTCTGCCATGGCGAGAGGAGGCGTCGGCCCTTCAACGGTGGCGGCGAGGGTTGCTGCTCGACAGCGCGTCCCTCCTTCCCAAGAGATCGCGGCGACGGAGCCGGCCACAAGAGGAAGGGGGAGGGGGCGAGGCCGAGGTCGCCGTGGCGCTCGGGGAAGAGGGGGACGGGGCAGCGCACCAGCCTTGCCTCCACCAGCGATGCCTCCCCCGATGGAGGGCCACGTCGGGGACCAGCCCTGTGAGTTCTTCATCAGGCTGCGCCGGCCAGCGTGTCATCGTCTCTGTCTCCCTACCCCACTTGCTCGGGAGATGGAGCTCAATCCACCCCAGACCCTCAGGTTGCACATGAGGGGCTGTGGGAACGGTGGCACGCGGGTCGACGTCGACTTCCCTGCTCCTCACGTCATGTACCTCCGTCGCGGGTGGAAGACATTCGCTCGTGTCCACAGCCCGACGGCAGGGCTCATTCTCTACTTCAAGTTAATGGAGAACGGCCTGCTCTCCGTCAAGGTCTTTGGAGATCTTGGAACTCGCCTGAAGTGCTGCGTGGAGAGCTCCTCCGACGATGAAGATTCCTCCTCAAGCGGGAGTGATGAGGAGGACAACGACATCGATGACAAGGGCGTCGAGCGGCGGGACGCTGACCTCGACTCTGACTGACCGCGTCACCCCTTCCTCGGCCACGCGCCCTGCCGAGGGCCTTCCTCATCAAGCTCCCCATCGGCGCGTTCCCCGTCACCTCCTTGGGCAGCTGGCGTAGGAGGGTCGAGGAAGGCGAAGAAGGCGGGTGGCGGCCGCCAAGTCGGAGTACGCGGGCACCGACGCCTTCATCGCGTATTGTCGGCCCGCTGCCTCATCTTCCAGCTCTTCTCCCGGCACCGGGATGTTCTCTTGGTGCCTTCTTCTATTTGTACCTCGCCTAGGCGCTCTTTTTTCCCTCCCGCCATCTTGTTCCACCGTCTGAGAAGAGGGACAAGAAAGGGATTACGGGCATCTTATCTCTTTTTAGTTTGTACGCCTGCGGTCACTTATTAGATTTAAAACTTGTAATCCCCTTGCTCATGTTTTTTATTCCGTATGAACTGTACTTGTATGGGATGTTTTTAATGAAAAAGGGTGTTTGCCGGGGTCTTTGTGCGCGAGCGAGGCCCATGCCAAGGAATGAATCCTTGTTATTTTTAAGATAAACACTGTTGCCCAGCAACATGCCTTGCCGTCCCCTTACTTCGGTCGACCATTCTCACACCCTTGGCGGAGGCACGGGCGAAGTAGAGTTAGGCCCTTCGTTTATTCCCTTGCCACCGCGACTACAACCCGGTTCCGACCCAGGGACTTGGGTACAGGAAGAAGGGGGAGCACGGTGGTCATATGTCCCAACTTCATACGGAAATGCACAACAGAGGATAAAAGACTTATCTGAAACTGCAGCCCCCGGCAGCCTTGGTTTGCCGTGGTTGGATTCTTGTATCTGCAGCCCCCGGCAACCTTGGCCTGCCGAGGCCGGGGCGCCGACTCGCTCTCTTTCTTTCGAACAGCTCAGCAGGAATGTCCACGTACCCTACGAACCAAAGAGGACGGAAAGGAACAGAGAAACACACACTCGACCTCTATGCTAGGGGTTAGTTGCCGCTAAGCACTATCAACCCTAACCGAGGGAGAAAACTTAACCTAGCATGCATGCTAATACGTAGGGCGCCAGCGCTTCATTTATTTATGCTCAGGGTCTGCGCCTGGCTTTGTACAGAGGGTCACATGCCTTGTCGGCAAGGCTTGTACAAAAGGTGGTTTGCCGGGGTGGCCGGCAACCGCGCCTTATGGGTAAAACTTGCGAAGATGTTCAATGTTCCAGGAGTTGCTCACCGGAATAGCATCTTCGGTCTCCAGGCGGACTGCACCGGGCCTGGTGACTCGTATTACCCGATAAGGGCCTTCCCACTTTGGCGTCAACTTGTTGGAATTCTTGGCCGATTGAACGCGCCGAAGAACAAGGTCGCCTTCCTCAAAGCTTCGGGCATGAACCTTGCGGCTATGGTAGCGGCGCAAGGCTTGCTGGTAGCACGCTGCTCTCACAACCGCCCGAAGATGATCTTCCTCAAGGAGCGTTGCGTCATCTTGCCGCAATTGCTCTTGCTCAAGCTCGTCATAAGCGAGCACTCGAGTTGACCCGTATGTGAGTTCCGTGGGGAGAACTGCTTCTGCCCCATATACCAGGGCAAAGGGTGTCTGGCCGGTGGCTCGATTTGGCGTCGTTTTGATCGACCAAAGAACTGCCGGCAACTCATCAATCCAGCGCCTTCCGCTCTGGTGCAGCCTGTCAAAAGTCTTGGTCCTCAGGCCTCGTAGTACTTCAGCATTTGCCCTCTCCGCCTCGCCGTTGCTCTGTGGGTGCGCCATGGAAGCGAAACAGACCTTGCTGCCGAGGTCCTGGATGTACTTCATGAAGGTGTGGCTTGTGAACTGCGTGCCGTTGTCGATGATGACTCTGTTTGCCACACCAAAACGGCAGACTAGCCCCTTGAAGAACTTGACGGCTGACTGTGCTGTAACCTTCCTCACTGCTTCCACCTCCGGCCACTTTGTGAACTTGTCGATTGCAACGTACAAGTACTCAAAGCCCCCGACAGCGCGGGGGAAAGGGCCCAGTATGTCGAGCCCCCAGACCAAAAATGGTCAGGAGAGAGGAATTGTCTGAAGGGCTTGGGCTGGTTGATGAAGCTTCTTCGAATGGAACTCACGCTTCACACTTGGTTACTAGTGCCGTTGCATCCTGGAGGGCAGTGGGCCAGAAGAAACCTTGCCAGAACGCCTTGCCGGCAAGGGACCTCGACCCTATGTGGGAGCCACATATGCCTCCGTGTACCTCCGCCAACAGCTCCAGTCCTTCCTCCCGGGGAATGCACTTCAATTTCACACCATTCGGTCTTTTCCTGTACAGGACGTCATCGACGAACTGATACATAGCAGACCGACGGGCTACTTTCTCCGCTTCTTCCTACTCCTCAGGAAGCTCCCCTGTTTGGAGGAATCGGACGATATGCTGTGCCCATGCCGGAGCCTGGGGCTCGACGGCAAGGACTAGAGGCATTTCTTCTGCCATGGGAGCGGCCGTCTCTACGGCCAGGGCTTGACGCCCTGCCAGAGTGAGTTCCCCTCGGCAGGCTCAGTACCCACGGCAACATCCTTGCCGGCGGCCCCAGGGGGCTCAGCGGGAAAGTACTTGCCGGGGCCTGATTTCCTCCGCTTGTTCTGCTCTGTTGATGGTTCAACGGATGGCTGAGTTAACCGAAGCACAAAAGTACCTGGTTCCATAGGTAGCTTGAACGCAGCGCGCTTCGACAGGTAATCGGCGATGTCGTTCTCCACTCGGGGAACGTGCTCCGCTTGTATACTGTCGAAGCGCTCTTCCAGCTTCCTCACCTCATCTACGTAGGCCTCCATCAATGGGCTCTGATAATCTTTGTTGACTTGCCTGACGACAAGCTGTGAATCACCCCTGACGATGAGCTTCTTAATCCCGAGGTCTGCTGTGATCCTGAGACCGGCAAGCAACCCCTCGTATTCAGTAGTGTTGTTTGTGGACATCTCCCTGGGAAAGTGCATCTGGATTACATACTTGAGGTGCTCTCAGGTGGGTGCGATAAGAAGCACACCAGCACCGGCGCCTTGCAGCGAGAAAGCCCCGTCAAAGTACATGATCCAGTTGTGACTTGCTTCCTTGCCAGGGAGAGTGGTCTCCTGGACCTCTTCGTCAGGCGTTGAGGTCCATTCCGCAATGAACTCCGCCAGGACTCTGCTCTGGATTGTCGAAGTACTTTCAAATTTCAAACCAAAGCTTGATAGCTCCAAGGCCCACTTCACAATCCTCCCGGTTGTGTCTGGGTTATGCAGTATTCATTGCAACGGGAGGCGGGTGACGACGGTGATTTCGTGTGCTTGGAAGTAGTGGCGCAGCTTCCTCGAGGCCATAAGGAGGCCGAAGAGCAATTTCTTCACATCGGAGTACCTTGACCAAGCCCCCTTCAAGAGGGAGCTGACATAGTAAACCGGGTGCTGCATCATCTTCTTCTGCACCACTTCATTTGGTTGCATGGGCCCTGTCCCAATGGCGCCAGACTCTGTCGGGGGCCTTGCCTTGCCGGCGTCGGGCCCTGCCGGAGGGAGCTCTGGCTCACCATCCGCTAGCCCGGCCGTTTCCACTGCTTCTTCATCGACCTCCCTCTGTGCCACTAGCACGGCGCTGACCACTTGATTCGTTGCCGCTAGATACAGAAGCAATGGCTCTTGTGGCTTAGGCGCAACTAGTATTAGCGTAGAGGAGAGGTACCTCTTCAAATCTTGCAGCGCTGGTTCAGCCTCTGGGGTCCATTCCATTGGTCCCGCCTTTTTCAATATTTTGAAAAAAGGAAGGGCGCACTCAGCAGACTTGGAGATGAATCTGCTCATGGCGGCAACGCAGCCAGTGAGCCGACGCACATCCTTGATCCGCTTGGGCGCCTCAATTTGCTCGATAGCCTTGATCTTGTCTGGGTTTGCCTCGATCCCATGCTGTGACACAAAGAACCCGAGAAGCTTGCCGGACGGAATGCCAAAGACACACTTCTCAGGGTTCAACTTGAGGTTGATCTTACGCAGGTTTGCAAACGTCTTTTCTAAGTCTTGTATAAGAGTTGCCTTGCCCTTGGTTCTGACCACTATGTCATCCATATAAGCTTCCATATTTCTATGTAGCTGGGGCTCAAAACCAATTTGGACTGCCCTTGCAAATGTTGAGCCAGCACTCTTCAACCAAAAAGGCATCCGTAAAAAGCAATACGTACCACATGGGGTGATGAATGCTGTCTTCTCTTCGTCTTCCCTTGTCATGAAGATCTGGTGGTAGCCCGAGTAGGCATCAAGGAATGACAACAAATCACACCCCGCCATGGAGTAAACAATTTGGTCGATGCGCGGCAACGGGAATGGGTCCTTAGGACAAGCCTTATTGATATCTGTTTAATCAATACACAGCCTCCACTTCCCATTTGCCTTGCGCACCACCACCGGATTGGCCAACCACGTCGGATGGAGCACTCCTCTCACCAAGCCTGCCGTTTCCAACTTCCTGATCTCCTCTGTGATGAACTCCTGCTATTCCAAAGCTTGGTTCCTGACCTTCTGCTTGACGGGTCGCGCATGGGGACAGACAGCAAGATGGTGCTCAATCACTTCCCTGGGAACGCCGGGGATGTCGGATGCTTGCCATGCAAACACATCGACATTCACCCGCAGGAAAGTGACGAGCGTGCTTTCCTATTTTCTGTCGAGGGTGGAGCTTATGGTGAAAGCCCCTCCCGTGCCATCCTCCTTGACGGACACCTTCTTGGTCTCTGGCGGTGCAGCTCTGGATTTCTTGGTCTTGCCGGTGGAGCTCTCTGGCACGTCCTCGACGGTAGCACAACACTCTGAAGAGGTGCACTTGCCGGAGTGGGTGCGAGAGGTCTTGCCAGTCTTCTTCTTTTCTCCCAGGGCTTCAGCGGCAGGAGCAAGTGCCTTGGCGGCAGTTGCTGCAACTGCTTCCCGGTAGAGTAGGTCGGCGCAGATCAGCGCGTCCTTCTTGTCACAGGGAACGGTGATGATGGTCATCGGCCTAGGCATCTTCAGCGTGTTGTAGGCGTAATGTGATGCTGCCATGAACTTCGCTAGTGCCGGGCGGCCGAGGATCCCGTTGTAGGGTAAGGGGATCTTGGCTACATCGAAGACAAACCTCTCCGTCCTGTAGTTCAACTCGCCTCCAAACGTCACAGGCAGCGTGACCTTACCCTTCGGCTGACTCCTTCCCGGGTTGACCCCTTAAAACGTGCCCGTCTCTTCGAGGTCTCCATCAGGAATTTGCAGCCTCTTGATCACTACGGGCGAGATCAAGTTCAGACCGGCCCCGCCGTCGACCAGCATCTTGTTCACCTTGAGGTTGCGTATCATTGGTGAAACCAACAACGGCAAACACCCGACCGCAGTTGTGCGATCAGGGTGGTCCTCGGTGTCAAAGATGATAGGCGTGCTGGA
Organism: Triticum aestivum; assembly: GCF_018294505.1. NCBI lineage: Eukaryota > Viridiplantae > Streptophyta > Magnoliopsida > Poales > Poaceae > Triticum > Triticum aestivum. Next base: position 297,486,665 of record NC_057796.1, read on the forward strand.
CCACTTCAGCGGCTTCTGAGCGTCGAACGCCGGCTCGGCTGCTGTGATCTCACGCGCCCACTACTTGAGTTGGCGGTGAGAAGTATGCAGCGAGGCGCCACCATCGACGCACATGGCCTCCGTAGCCTTCTGGAACTCATGCTCGCCGGACTCGTCGTCCTCGTCATGATCATCGTCTTCCTGCTTCTTGTCACGGCCCCGAGCGGGCCTCTCTTGCTGGTTATCCTTGCCGTGGCGGCCTCCTTGGCCGCCACGCTTCTTGCCGGACCCTTCGGCACCGTCCTGACCCTTCTCCTTGTCCTGCCTCTCATACTCGGCTTTTTGCTCTTCAGCAAGCAACTCAACTTGTCGGCAGTTCTGGAGGTCCTGGCCCTTGGTGTGGTGGATCTTGCAATACTGCTTGTCGGAGCCTCCTGGCTTGTCGGTAGCCGCCAAGGCCCGGCAAGCGGCGCACCCAGCAATCTCCTTGCCGGGGTCATCTGCCTTGGCCTTCTTGGCAGCGCCGGTGTCGTCGGATCCCTCGATGGCAAGCACGGCCTTGCCCTTGCGTTTCCTGTTGCGGCGCCGGCCCTTCTTTGTCGGGGCGGCGGTGTCTTAGTCCGTAGAGTCGGTTTCCGCACCGGCGTCATCGCCGGGGTACTTCCTCCCTTCTTCAGCTCGGGCGCATCTATCGGCCAGAAGATAATGTTCGGCCACATCCTTGACTTTGTTCATCGCCAGCTCTTCGCGCATCTTGCGGTTGCGCACATTCTGATGGAACACACTGATCACGGCGGCCGGATGAACATATGGGATATTGTATTGCACCCGGCTGAACCTCTGTATGTACTTGCGCAGGTTTTCACCTTCCTTCTAGGGAATGATATACAAATCACTCGCCTGGCCATGAGCTTGGTGGCCTCCAGTGAAGGCACCAACGAACTCAAGGCACAGATCCGACCAAGAAGAAATGGAATCCACTTGCAAGTGCATCAACCAAGACATGACATTGGGTTTCAGGGCCAACGAGAAGTAATTGCCAAGCACCTTGTCGTCATGAGCTCCTGTGGCTTGCATCGCAATGGTGTAGATGCTGAGGAACTCTGACGGATGGGTCTTGCCGTTGTACTTCTCGCCGACGTCGGGCTTGAACGTGCGGTGGGTCGGCCAGTGGAACTGTCGCAGCTCACGGGTAAAGGTTGGGCAACCCACCTCGTAAGGTAGGCCGCCGGAGCCTCCCGGTGCTGGGTGGTCCATAGCAGGCCCCGCTCGTTTATCTGACTGGTGGCGTGTATCGCGCCGGTGCTCGATGGTGGTTCGAGCGTCTTCATGGGCTCGCTCCTGAAGAACTTGGTGCTGGTCATGGTGGGTACGTGGGTCGGACGACGCTACGGAAATGTTATCACAAGCGTCGTCACGACGGGTCGACACCCGCGGTGGCAGGCGTGGAGGAGGAGAGTGCATCGTGGCTGCAACACCTTCGGTCCTTCCACCGCTGGCATGCGGTGGCTCGACAGAGCGTTGGCCCGAGGGCCCCGCTGGTCGCGGTTCATCTTGGTTGGCGACACCGATGAGGCTCTGGATGGTGGCTCTCCACTTGTCGAGCTTTTCCGCAGCGGGAGGGAAGTCGAGGAGCAACTGCACGCGCGCCAAAGCTTCTGCCGGCATGGGCGGCGGCGAAAGCTGCGTGGACCGTGGTGCGCTCCGACTCCTAACCACGTTAGAAGGAGCTCCATCACGGCCCTGCGGCTGTACCCCATTTCTGCCAGCACTTCAGCGGGCATGTTGGCTTCCTCCGTCCCGCGAGTGATACACGGGACTCTTCCCACGGCGGCGCCCGGGGTCCCCGGCATGGTGGCGCTGCTCGTCGCGCGCACCCTAGGAAGAGCGCGTCATGGGCGCCGGCGTAGGCGTCTTGGAGGTTGCTGCGCCGCCCGTAGGTGGCGCGACACCGCCCTTGGAGGGCCCCATGCCGCCTACGGGGGCCCGGCTCCGTCTTTAGATTGGGCGGCGTGCGGCCCGTCATCTCGCGCAGGAATGACACCGCTCGCCAGGCTCTGGCTGCCAAAGCAATGTTGGTGCTCGCGGGCCGCGCCTCGGGTTCTGTTCACGACCGGCCCGCTGCTCGCCGCACCGGTACGGGCCGTCCGGCTCTGGACGAACCGATCACCGTTATCGTCTTCTTCTTTGGATCCATGGCGATGAAGAACTGCTAGGCTAACCGCTAGACCGGATTTTCACAATTGCGCCCCCTACTTGACCTGCCAAAGACGTCGGGGGAAATCGACACCTATGGAATCACTGGGATCCCTTCTACGGTTGGCGGGCGCGGGGTTGTGCAAAGAGCGGGTCTAACAGGAAGCACACAGATCATTTACCCAGGTTCGGGCCGCGGAGATGCATAATACCCTAGTCCAGATTTGGTGGATGTATTTGAGTGTTCTTGTGTTCTTGAGCAAGCTACGGGGCGTAACTTGCCCAAAAGATCCGAATCCTTCTCCTGGTCGCCTCAGGCCTCCTTTTATAGGGAAAAGAGGTTGCCACAGTGGCACACAGGAGGTGGAAAGGTCTACAGTGGATGAGTCTATCCTCTGGCACCGTCGGACAAACGCATTTAATGCGCTGCCGACATGCCCCCCTCGCTTTATCGGGGACGGCAAGGAAACTCGTCCCAGTTGTCGCCGCCTCGCCTGGCTTCGACACGCGTTCGAGCTGACGAGGCGCCGTGGCGCCACGTTGGCTGGCTGCTGGGCTGGCGCGGTGGTGGAGCCTTTGTGAAGATCTGCACGCCACCACGCAGGTGCTTGCTGGGTCGGTGTAGAGGCCACTCGTTGCCACGCAGGTGCCTGCCCAGCTGGGTGAGCTAGCAGCTGCATGGGAACAACGGTGTAGTCTTGGTAGATGTGGGCCTGGCTGCGGCCCCACTGGTGTCCTCGGCAATGGTCTTGCCGGGGCCCTGACAAGGGTCTTGCCGTGGCGTCGTGGTCGTCCCCGGCAAGGATCTTGCCGGGGGTCTTGTGGATTTCCTCGGCAAGGATCCCGCCGAGGGTCATCGTCTTCTGGTCCTCATCTGATCTCGTGTATTTATGATCTTGACAAAGATCTGCATGCCACCACGGAGGTGCCTCCCAAGCCTTGGTTCCAATGTAGTTGTTGGCGGCGTTTGGAACTCTTGGGCTCAAGGGTGGCTCGCTTTGCTGGTGTTGGGCAAGCTGCCCCGGCAAGGCTCTTGCCGGGGCCGCGGAGGCTGCCCCGGCAAGGGTCTTGCCGGGGGAGTCCACCCTGCCCCTCTGCTCTTTAGTGTTTCTGGTCTTTGCGTTGCCTTGTTTTGGCTTGTGCTCCGGCTTCTCTCCGGCTTCCCTCCTCTGCCCTGCTAAGTGTGGCCGCGGGCGCGACTCTGACTGCCCGTGCACAAGTAAAGGGGTCAAAAGGAGAGCCCCTACTTTTGTACACCGACACCCTGGGTAACAATGATTACCTTATATTATGTAACTCTTTATACTCTTATACTTATACTGACTTGTCACCACCTGTGCAGCGGACAAGCAAAGCCTAGCAAGAAAACAAAGGTTTCCAAGCTAGCTGAGGATCCTAAAGTTATTGAACCGGAACAACAAGTCTCTGCACCTGATGCTTCTGAAAAACAACCAGATGACCCTGCCCCTGATGTTTCACCTAAGATTTCGGATCTCTGTATTGATGACACCAATATTAATTATTCGAACCCTGCACCATCAAGTTCACCTAAGCCGTCGGAGACTCATACTGATGATATTCTGATCACTGGCACTGGCTTTACAGAACCGGGAAATCCAATAGCTTTGGCCAAGCATACTGCCAAGCAAGAGGTTATTGAAAGGCGGAAGATGAGGTTTGACGTCTCCCATTATGCACAACTGAGCAGCAGCGAGATACTCTCTGCTATCTCAGCCAAGTACACTCGAGCCGCGATCTTGAAGTTGATATGGTGAAACAAATGCACCAAAAGTATGAGGTATAACTTCCACTTTGAATAATTATGTACATCCTGCCAGCCCCCAAGTCTACTGGTTATGATAAAATTGAATAGGCTGTAGACTTAGAATAATCCATAAGCTTCTGTCATAGAATCCCTCCAAGGCCAGTTGTCATAGTTAAAATTAAACCGAATGTTTGAGCAATTAGCATTGCATCCACAGTCCCCAAGGGCCGGTTTAATCAGTATGAATGAGCCGGTCCTATTTACCATTGTTTAAGAAAGGAAAGCTTATCTCTGTAGCCCCCATGAGTCGGTTGGACTGTTTACAGCACAACCGGGTCATCATTAAGAAGATACAAGAGATATGCATTAGCCCCCAAGTGCCAAGTAGTCTTGCTTGCAAAGTGCTTGGGACTTCATTCATAAGAGCCGTCTTACTTAAAGAAATTCTTTGACAGACATTAGCCCCCAAGTGCCAAGTTTTGTTGCTTGCAAAAGGCTTGGGACTTATATTCTTGTAATCCTGATATGAATGTGTTGACAACTCTGTGCTTTATACAGGCTGCTACTGCTGAACTTGAGTCACAGTTAAATGATGCAAAGACCCGGCTGGCGAATCAGGAGTCTGAGACCCGGAAAGCTGAATCAAAATTCCAGTTTAGCATAGCTGAATCAGAAAAGCTGAAGACCAGTTTTGAGGCAGAGAAAAGCACTTGGGCTGAAGAAAAGACTGCTTTAATGCAGCGAGCTGAAAAAGCAGAGGCAGCTCTTCAAGAGGTGACCACTGAGCTCACCGGCTTAAAACACCGTGTATCTCAGATGGTTTCTGCTATTTTTGGTGAGTCGCCTTGCGAATCATTTAAAAATGAATCCTTGTCATGATAATATAAACCACCGTAAACCAATCTGTGATGTACTTAGGTCCGAGGAGCAGCAACCTTAACCAGGACATGCTTGTGAAGCTCAAAGCTGTCTACACACTTGTCGAACAGCTGTACACCGGAGCTCAACATGCACTGGCCGCGATTTCTCCAACGAATCAAGCACCTACTCTTTTGATAGATGTCTTGAAAAAACTTTCTGTGCTGCCTGCCAGGTTCGATGAAATGAAGCGGTCGTTTGCAAGAGCCGGTGCCGTAACGACTTTGAGCCGGGCCAAGGCATGGGTACCAGAGCTTGACCCATCTGAGGTAGCCACTGGATACCCAAGCTTGAAAGAAGATGGCACTCCATTTGATCAGAAGGACTTCTCGGCTTGCGTGAAAGAAATACGTCCAATGGCGACTATGATTGCCAATGACTCGGACCTTTCAAAGTACCATTCGGCTTATAACAAGGAGAATCAGAAGATGCCGACCCCTGCTTATAGAGTGATGGACTTAATCCCCCCAATCCGTAAGCACACTTTTGCCCCTGAAGTTGAGTCGTCTAATCTTATAGATGACGAGGCTGAATTTCAAGGTTTATCTGGCATCGATTGGTCATCACCAAACTTTCATACAGCGGAGGAGGACGAAGAACCGGAAAGGGATGACCCAGAAGCCTCCAATCAGCAAGGCCAAGAAGATTGAACCGCCAGGCGGTTTATATTTGATCCGTATGAAAACACTTGACCTGTTGGACTCGTGGAGTCATGTAATAGGGTATTGAAACTTTAAACTGCCGTGCCATCGTGCATGCTCCTGTTTTGTGCAACACTGCTGATCCGCCCTTTTGAGAAATCATCACTTTATGCTTATGACAACGTTTGATTTACGCAGATCTAATTGACTATTACCCTGCACACAAAGAAATTACACGTGCCCTGGCGGCTTAACGCCGGGCGGGTCATGGTACCCAATTGAAGCCACTGAGGATGAATAGTCCATAACCAGGGCCGGTCTGACAATTGTTAAATAAGATGCCATACCTGTAGTATATGCTTATACTGCCGGCTTATCAGCTTCGTGCAGTTAGAGGTGTTAGAGCTGTAACTCTAAACATAAGAGTATGATACTCTGGCGACTTAGAGTCTGCCATCCTGGCAGGTTATAGAGACCCAAAAGATGCTTCAAATATGAGCCATAAGTAGGGCAGCTGGGCCCGACTTGTAAAAGAAACCAGAAGGCAAAGAAAGGATCATAGAATATAAATAAGAAATCAAAAGAAATTCAAGGCTTTTGTAGGCTGCCAAGCCAAAGTGTCTTCTTCGATGAAACTAGCCTGAGCCACTGGAAGGTACTTGATTTCCGTGAGCCTGACTCACAGTAACCAATCGACATTTGAACCCAGATAAAGTCAGGTCTTGCTCAAAGATAGACATATCAGGAGTACGCGGGGTCAGAGTAATAGCATGGATCACGGGCCGATTTATCCAAGTTTCAAGGAAGGAGGCTTATGAAGCCTGGATCTATCCTGACTATCTGTAAGCCGTGCTCTCACATGACAAGCCGCTGTTTGAACCTTAACAAGCTCAAATCTTGGTCGAACACGTCGTAAAGATTGATCGTTAAGAGTTCGACGGGTCAATCGGGATTACCCGATGGAGTTGAAGCAGCTGGTATACAGGTAGGATGACCCGGAAAGGTTACGTTCTCTTTGGTTGAATACGCCTATGTTTGAACAAACCTGGTGAAGAGGGTAGTAACGGCCGACAGGTCTCCTCCTCCGACTTGCGTGAGTCCTTGTGATCTCAAACGTTGATAATATAGTATGACCCATTATGCAGATTCTTGCTGACCACAAAGGGTCCTTCCCAAGGCGGTGATAGTTTATGCATATCTGTCTGATCCTGGATGAGCCGGAGCACTAAATCACCTTCTTGAAAGGTTCTGGTTTTGACCCGGCGGCTGTGATAATGACGTAGGTCTTGCTGATAAATCGCTGAACGAGCCGCTGCGAGGTCACGCTCCTCATCTAACAGGTCAAGTGCATCTTGACGTGCCTTTTCATTATCAGCTTCCACGTAAGCCACCACCCGGGGTGAATCCTGACGGATGTCACTAGGGAGGACTGCCTCTGCTCCATAAACCATGAAGAAAGGTGTGTAACCCGTAGATCTGTTGGGGGTTGTATTGGTACTCCATAACACTGAGGGTAACTCCTCCACCCAACAACCCGACGTTCTTTGCAAAGGAACCATAAGCCGGGGCTTGATACCTCACAAAATCTCTTGGTTAGCTCGTTCCACTTGACCATTGGACTGAGGGTGAGCCATAGAGGAGACGCCAAGTCGAATATGCTCCCGTTGACAAAATTCTCTCATAGCGCCTTTAGAGAGATTAGTGCCATTATCTGTTATAATGCTGTGTGGAAAGCCAAAACGGAAGATCACCTTCTTGATGAATTGAACCGCCGTTGCTGCATCACACTTACTAACCGGTTCTGCTTCAACCCACTTAGTGAACTTATCAACCGCCACCAAAAGGTGGGTCTTCTTATCCTTGGACCTCTTGAAAGGCCCAACCATATCAAGCCCCCAAGTCGCAAACGGCCAAGTAATTGGAATCATCCTCAACTCTTGAGCCGGAACATGGGCGCGTCGTGAAAACTTCTGACAACCGTCACATTTACTGACCAAATCCTCAGCGTCAGCATGAGCCGTCAACCAATAAAAACCGTGGCGGAAAGCCTTGGCGACGAGAGATTTAGAGCCGGCATGATGACCACAATCTCCTTCACGAATCTCTCGCAAAATCTCACAGCCTTCTTCAGGAGAAACACAACGTTGAAACGCCCCTGTGACACTGCGATGATGCAACTCCCCATTAACAATCGACATTGACTTAGACCGCCGGGTTATCTGCCTGACTAAGATCTCATCCTTAGGTAATTCGCCCCGGGTCATGTAAGCCAAATACGGTACTGTCCAGTCAGGGATAGCATGAAGAGCCGCCACCAATTGTGCTTCCGGATCAGGAACAACAAGATCCTCCTCCATAGGTAATTTGATAGAAGGGTTGAACAGAACATCCAGGAACGTGTTTGGTGGCACCGGTTTATGCTAAGAGCCCAACCGGCTTAAAGTGTCAGCCGCCTCATTCTTCCTACGATCAATATGCTCAACTTGATAACCCTTAAAATGACCCACAATGGAATCAACCTCCCGATGATAAGCCGCCATGAGCGGATTCTTAGAATCCCAAGTACCAGAAACTTGCTGAGCTACCAGATCTGAATCGCCAAAGCACCTCACCCGGCTTAAATTCATCTATTTATCCATCCGAAGACCATGGAGCAAGGCCTCATACTCAGCTGCATTGTTAGTACAAGGGAACATTAACCGGAGAACATAAGAAAATGTATCACCTCGTGGGGAGGTCAAGACGACTCCTGCCCCCGAGCCCTCCAATTGCCTGGATCCATCAAAGTGAATAGTCCAATATATGTTGTCCGACTTTTTCTCAGGTGTCTGCAACTCTGTCCAATCATTGATAAAATCCACCAGTGCCTGAGACTTGATGGTCGTGCGAGGCACATACTTCAAACCATGGGGTCCAACTCAATTGCCCACTTGGCAACTCGGCCTGTAGCTTCTCTGTTCTGAATAATATCCCCTAAAGGGGCAAAGCTAACCACAGTAATGGGATGACCCTGAAAGTATTGCTTAAGCTTCCGGATTGCCATGAAGACCCCATACACAAGCTTCTGCCAGTGCGGATACCTCTGTTTGGACTCAATAAGCACCTCACTGATGTAGTAAACCGGCCGTTGAACCGGGTATTCCTTGCCTGCCTCTTTCCTTTCCACCACAATAGCTACACTGACGGCCCGGCTATTAGCAGCCACATATAACAACAGAGGTTCCTTATCAATAGGGGCAGCAAGAATGGGCGGCTCAGCCAACTGTTTCTTCATATCCTAAAACGCTTGATTAGCAGCATCACTCCAAACAAAATGATCTGTCTTCTTCATCATCTGATAAAGAGGAATAGCCTTCTCACCTAACCGGCTTATGAACTGGCTTAGGGCCGCAATACGACCCACCAAATGCTGAACATCATTAACACACGCCGGCTTAGCCAATGAAGTAATGGCTTTGATCTTCTCCGGGTTAGCTTCAATGCCTCTGTTAGAAACCAGAAAGCCCAAGAGCTTGCTTGCTGGTACACCAAAAACACACTTGGCCGGGTTAAGCATCATCTTGTAGACCCAGAGATTGTCAAGTGTCTCCTTCAAATCATCAATCAAGGTCTCCTTCTTCCTGGATTTTACCACAATGTCATCCACATAAGCATGAACATTACGCCCAATCTGATTGTGAAGGCAATTTTGCACACACCGTTGGTAAGTCGCCTGGGCACTCTTGAGCCCAAAAGGCATAGACACATAGCAGAAGGCTCCAAACGGAGTAATGAAAGCTGTCTTCTCCTGGTCCTTAACTGCCATCTTGATCTGATGATAACCAGAATAAGCATCCAAAAAACTCAAACGCTCACAACCCGTCGTAGCATCAATGATTTGATCAATACGAGGGAGAGTGAACGGATCAGCCGGACAAGCCTTGTTTAAGTCCGTATAATCCACACACATTCGCCAAGTGCCATTCTTCTTAAGCACCAATACCGGGTTAGCCAACCACTCAGGATGAAAAACTTCAACGATAAACCCGGCCGCTAAGAGCCGGGCCACCTCTTCACCAATGGCCTTCCGCCTCTCCTCGTTAAAACGACGGAGGAATTGCTTGACCGGCTTAAATTTTGGATCAATATTAAGAGTGTGCTCAGTGAGTTCCCTCGTACACCCGGCATGTCTGAAGGTTTCCATGCAAAGATGTCCCGGTTCTCACGGGTGAACTCGATGAGCGCGCTTTCCTATTTCGGATCCAGATTGGCACTGATGCTGAACTGCTTAGATGAATCACCAGGAACAAAATCAACCAACTCAGTGTCATCTGCCGATTTAAACTTTAACAAAGGATCATGCTCCTTGGTTGGCTTCTTTAAGGACGTCATGTCCGCCGGGTCAACGTTATCTTTGTAAAATTTCAGCTCCACTGTCGCACAAACCAATTTAGCATAGGTAGCATCACCTTCTACACACTCCAAGGCCACCTTGCGACTCCCATGCACCGTGATGGTGCCCTTTTAACCCGGCATCTTAAGCTGTAAATAAACATAGCAGGGCCTTGCCATGAATTTAGCATAAGCCGGCCGCCCAAACAGAGCATGGTAAGGGCTTTTGATCTTAACCACCTCGAAGGTCAGAGTCTCAGATCTAGAATCATGCTCATCTCCAAAAGCAACCTCCAAAGATGTCTTACCCACTGGATACGCCGACTTACCAGGCACCACTCTGTAAAAAATGGTGTTCGATGGCTTGAGATTTTTGTCAGTCAGCCCCATGCGGCGGAAGGTTTCATAATAAAGTATATTAATTCTGTTGCCTCCATCCATGAGTACCTTAGTAAATTTATAGCCCCCAACCTGAGGCGCCACCACCAGAGCCAGGTGACCCGAATTATCAACCCGGGGCGAATGATCCTCACGACTCCAGACAATAAGCTGCTCCGACCACCATAGGTAATGTGGCACCACCGGCTCAACAGCGTTCACTGCCCTCTTTTGAAGCTTCTGATCCCACTTACACAAGCTGGTGGTGAAGACGTGATACTGCCCACTATTCAATTGCTACGGGTTGCTCTGATAACCAGACTGCTGTTGCTACTGATTTCCCTGATTATCCTGCTGGTTGTAACCACCTTGGTTGCCCTTGCCGTGAAACCCGGAATTTGAGCCGCTGCCTCCATGACCCGGACCATGAGAGCCGGATCCTTGACCGCCGTTCGGGCCACAGTTGTGCTGGACAGACTCCCTAAAGTGTCTCACTATACTGCAATCCATCCACAGATGTGTAGCTGGCTTCTGATCCGTTCCGTGTTCCGGACATGGCTGATTCAATATTGCTTCAAGGTCAAACCTCGTCCCTTGAGTCGGCCCGCCCTTACGACGCTGGTTATAACTTCGTGCACCGGTGTTAGCCACAAAATCATCAGCCTTGCGCTTACCGTTGCCGCCCTGATTGGCAGGGTTATACTGCTGCCCTTTCATGTCGCTACTCTTCTTTCCCTTTCCCGATCTTTCATCCTCAGAGTCGGGGTCCTTGGTACCATCAAAGTCGGTATATTTGACAAGAGCCGCCATAAGCTCCCCCATGTCATTGCAATGACGCTTAAGCTGCCCAAGTTTCTACTTGAGTGGAATGAAACGACAATTTTTTCCAACATTAGAACCGTTGAGCCGACGTTGATGTTATCTGAAGAATGTATGATAGTCGAGACCCGGCGCACCCAGCTGGTCATTGACTCGCCCTCAGCTTGAACACAAGAAACCAAATCCACGATCGACATAGGCTGCTTGCATGTATCTTTGAAATTCTGGATAAACCGGGCCTTCAGCTCTGCCCATGACCCGATGGAATTAGCCGGTAACCCTTTTAACCAGTACGAGCCATCCCTTCCAGCATCATGGTGAAATACTTAGCGTATGCAGCCTCGCTAACATCCAGCATCTCCATGGCCATCTCATAACTCTCCACCCAGGCCTCAGAGGGCTGATCTGCTGTGTAATTAGGCACCTTACGAGGGCCTTTGAAGTCCTTGGGCAGACGCTCGTTTCGTATAGCCTCCGTTAAACACGGCACACCAAACGCTCTAGAAGTCACTCCCGCCTCAACTGAAGCCGCCGGGTGAACCGGCGCGTGCTAATGAGTCGCCAGCTGAGCCGCCAGCTCGGCCTCCCAGTGCGCCCTGCCCTGGTCCAAATCCTGCGCATTGGCCCCATTGCGCGCTGGGTCAAGTCCATGAGGTTGGTTATGGCGCTGCTTAGTACTCGAGACCGCTGGCGAGTCAAGGTGCCTACTGTAGCTCCGGCTTGGATGAGGGGTCGAATTAATCCGGTCATGACTATAGGAGTAAGACTGCTGCTGCACCAAAGCTGTTTGAAGAAGCTCCCTAGCCCTTCGGGTTTCAACCACCGTGGGAGTCTCGCCCTCGACTAGCAGAGCCGCCAATCGCGTAGCTACAACAATCATATTGTCTAGAGGGGTGGAGCAACGACCCGGTGGCGTCACTACGTGCTGAGGCGGGGTATTATTCATATGCGGAGAACCTGTCACGCGCGGCTGACCCGACACTCCACCCCCTGGTGCTTCAACCGTCTGGTTTATCACCGGCGGGTTACTGGCCCCGCTCTGGGTGTGTTGAAGAGGTTTAAATCGAGGGCAGACGACTCCGGTGTTTCCTCCTCAAGACCTCCTTTGAAGCGTTCTGATCCACCATAAGCCGGTACGAATCTGCTTGAATCCGCTGCGCTTGGGCGTTCAAAATGGCTCGTTCTGCGGCCATCCTAGCATTTTCCGCCGCTAGCTCTATCTTGGCTTGCGCTATCTCATCAGACAGTTTAGCTACATCCACCTTATGTTGTTGCTGGTTTTCTGGGGTTACGTCCACCCCCATCAGAGTCGCCAGATCCTCCAGCAGATCCATCAAAACTTCAGCCGACGGGCGTGCTGACCCGCCAGCGCCTGCCGCCGTAACCGCCACTGCACTGGAAGTCATAGCGTGGCGGATGTCGAACCGAGAACTGGCTGAGTACAAGCCATGAAGATCGCCACCCTGTTCGGCGGCTTATGGGGGTCCGGAATACTGTCGCCATCGGAACAGCCCCCAAGCCGTCCGTCTTGTAGTTGATACATTGAGTTGGTCTCACCCGCGGATGACTCACCATCAGAGTAGATGGCCGTCTCACCACCAGACACAGAGCCTTCCAATTCGGCCCCGTGGATACATCCAACAAAGGCACACTTCCCGGCGGTTTGAACTCGGGCGGGTCGTGCACGCTGAGCGGTCTCGATGATGTCGGTGCAGATGTCCGGCTCAGGCCTGGTTCGCCGATCTTGCCGATGAAGATGTGGATTCCGCCGAAGGGGACCCGATACCCGTACTCAATTGAGCCGGCTGCGGGGCCCCAGCCTGCATCATCGATGTAGAGCTTGCCGCGACGACTCTTGGTCATCCGGCCCACAGCATATCCCTTGATCCCTTCGAAGCTGCCCTTCAAGAACTCAAAACCACCGTGCGCAGGCCCCACGGTGGGCGCCAACTGCCATGGAGTTGTCACGGCAAATGTCCTCATGGAAGGACTTAGTTGCGGAGCCATTACGACGAGGTTAGCTTAAAGGGGTTAAACGGGACAAAGGACACGAGGAGTTTATACTAGTTCGGCCCCTTGCGTTGAAGGTAAAAGCCTCCCAGTTTGGTGTGGTATTGCTAGGGTTTCGATTACCAGGGAGCGGATACGCTTTGCCCGGCTTTCGATCTGTTGTTTTCTTGCCCTAAGCCGCTGTCGGGTCGTCCCCTTATATACATGGGTTGGCGCCCTGCGGCCTACAGAGTCCCGGCCGGCTCATACAAACGTGTCTGGCTCGGTGACTTATCTTACATGCCTTATAATACAAGTTACATATACATGGCGGTTTATACTCATGGGCCTTAAGCCGCCTCTCGGTTTGGGCCCTTTAACTGGCCTACTTCATGAACCGCCATCTTAAACATACTCATGGACTTTGTCTTAGATGAACCGCCATCAGGATAACCCGGTCCCTCCTGGGCGGGTCATATCCAATAGTCATATCCCCAACACTTTGTCTTTGGGTTGATTGATGATCTAGATTGGTACGAGTTGTATGTTTTATTTTGGTGCTGTCCTATTGTGCCCTCCGTGTCGCGCAAGCGTGAGGGATTCCCGATGTAGGGTGTTGCAATATGTTCATAATTCGCTTATAGTGGGTTGCTTGAGTGACAGAAGCATAAACCCGAGTAAGGGGGTTGTTGCGTATGGGATAAAGGGGACTTGATATGTTAATGCTATGGTTGGGTTTTACCTTAATGATCTTTAGTAGTTGCAGATGCTTGCTAGAGTTCCAATCATAAGTGCATATGATCCAAGAAGAGAAAGTATGTTAGCTTATGCCTCTTCCTCATATGAAATTGCAATGACGACTACCGGTCATGTTAACAATTGCCTAGGATAATTCCGCACACCGACCCATCATTATTGCACACTCGCTATTTCTAATATTTAGAAATATATTATAACTTTATGATAACAGCACCTACTTTTATGTTTTAGCTCTCCGATATCATGCAAAGTTATCCTCTTCATACCCACAACATAGTTTTATTTCTTGTTTCTAGTTGGAAGCAAACGTTCGGTGTACGTTGAGTCGTATCAGTGGCAGATAGGACTTGAGAGAATATTGATCTTACCTTTAGCTCCTTGTGGGTTCAACACTCCATACTTATCACTTCCACCATTGGGAATTGCTACGATGATTCCCTGCACTTGGGGATTATCAGACTGCGAGACGGACGTCGCTGCTGCCCCGATCGACTACGTTGTTGACGACCCCTCCTTGCCAGAGCAACCAGGCAAGCCCCCCCCCCACCTTCCAAGCCGATATCGCCTATTCTTCTCTCTACTGCTTGCATTAGAGTAGTGTAGCATGTTACTGCTTTCGGTTAATCCTATTCTGCTGCATAGCCTGTCTTTGCTACTGCTGTTGTTACCTTTACCTGCAATCCTAAATGCTTAGTATAGGATGCTAGTTTATCATTAGTGGCCCTACATTCTTGTCCGTCTGCCATGCTATACTATCGGGCCATGATCACTCGGGAGGTGATCACGGGTATATTACTGACTTACATAACATATGATACATGTGGTGACTAAAGTCGGGTCGGCTCGTAGAGTACCCGCGAGTGATTCACGGATTGGGGGCTGAAAGGACATTTGTCCCGATGGCCCTCTTGGTGGATCTTTGTGGAAGAGCGACAGGGCAGGTTGAGACCACCTATGTGAGAGGTGGGCCTGGCCCTGGTCGGCGTCCGCGGTTACTTCAAAATAACATGCCTAACGAGATCTTGGTATTTGATCCGAGTCTGGCCACTGGCCTATACACACTAACCAACTACGCGGGAACAATTATGGGCACTCGACGTCGTGGTATCAACCAAAGCCTTCTTGGCGTCAGCGACTGAGCGGCGCGCGCCGGATTGGACTGGAATGCCTGCTCTTGTATTAGGGAGGCTAGTTCTACTTACCGGCCGCGTACGCAACGTGCAGGTGTGCAATGGGCGATGGGCCCATACCCCTGCGCATAGGATTTAGACCGGCGTGCTGACCTATCTGTTGTGCCTAGGTCGGGCTGTGACGTGTTGATCTTCCAAGGCAGGGCATGACACAGGAAAGTGTGTTCGGCCAGAGGGATCGAGCATGTTGGGTAATGTGATGCACCCCTGCAGGGAAGTTTATCTATTCGAATAGCCGTGTCCCTCAGTAAAAGGACGACCCGGAGTTGTACCTCGACCTTATGACAACTAGAACCGGATACTTAATAAAACACACCCTTTCAAGTGCCAGATACAACCCGGTGATTGCTCTCTCACAGGGCGACGAGGAGGGAATCGCCGGGTAGGATTATGCTATGCAATGATACTTGGTGCACTTACCATCTACTCTTTTCTACATGCTGCAAGATGGAGGCTGCCAGAAGCGTAGTCTTCGACAGGACTAGCTATCCCCCTCTTATTCTGGCATTCTGCAGTTCAGTCCATCGATATTGCCCCTTTACAATGATACCCATGCATATGTAGTGTAGATCCTTGCTTGCGAGTACTTTGGATGAGTACTCAGGGTTGCTTTTCTCCCTCTTTTCCCCCTTTCCATTCTTCTCGGTTGTCGCAACCAGATGTTGGAGCCTAGGAGTCAGACGCCGCCTTCGACGACTCCTACTACGCTGAGGGTGCCTACTACTACGTGCAGGCCGCCACCAATGACCAGGAGTAGTTTAGGAGGATCCCAGGCAGGAGGCCTGCACCTCTTTCGATCTGTATCCCAGTTTGTGCTAGCCATCTTATGGAAACTTGTTTAACTTATGTCTGTACTCAGATATTGTTGCTTCCGCTGACTCTTGTATGATCGAGCACTTGTATTCGATCCCTCAAGGCCCCTGGCTTGTATTATGATGCTTGT
Organism: Triticum aestivum; assembly: GCF_018294505.1. Lineage (NCBI taxonomy): Eukaryota > Viridiplantae > Streptophyta > Magnoliopsida > Poales > Poaceae > Triticum > Triticum aestivum. Next base: position 297,502,613 of record NC_057796.1, read on the forward strand.
ATGACTTATTTTATTTTAGAGTTGTGTTGTGATATCTTCCCGTGAGTCCCTAATCTTGATCATAGACGTTTGCATGTATGATTAGTGTACGATCGAATCAGGGGTGTCACAATATATTTTCTTCTCATCAAGATAAGCATATTTCAATGTATCAGACAATTATTTCAATCCAACATAGGATCACCCTTTGGTGGAGGAGGACCTCCCAGAGTTTCAACAGGCAAAGTATGTTTCAAGATATGTGGTTGATCAAAGAACATCTTATCTATTTCATTTCTTTCGTTCATATGCATACCATTTTCATGGTCTAGCAAATATTGTTCTAACGGATCACTAGGAGGTACGACAGTAGAAGTAAGACCAATACTTTCATCCTTACTAGGCAATTCTTTATCATGAGGTTGTCTACAGAACTTAGAGAAATTAAACTCATGAGATACATCACCAAAGTTAACACTGCCAATTTCTTAAGTGCAATCGATCTTAGCATTAACGGTATTCAAGAAAGGCTACCAAATATAATGGGATAAAAATCATCTTGTGGAGAACCAAGAACTAGGAAATCAATAGGGTATTTTATATTTCTGCACTAGACTTCGGCATCTCTAACAATCCCAAGCGGTGAAATAGTATCTCTATTCGCAAGTGCTACTTCTTGAGCTTGCGTTGGTTTTTCCCTCGAAGAGGAAAGGGTGATGCGACAAAGTAGAGATAAGTATTTCCCTCAGTTGAGAACTGATACGTCCATTTTGCATCATGTTTATCTACTGTTATTTATAATGTTTTTATGCATAATAATGCTTTTTGGAGTAATTCTAATGCCTTTTCTCATATGCAAGGTTCACACAAAGAGGGAGAATTTCGGCAGCTGGAAATCTGGACCTGGAAAAGCTACATTAGGCCACCTATTCTTCACAACTCCAAATGAGTTGAAACTTCACGAGGAATTTTTATGGAATAAATAAGAAATATTGGAACAAATAACAACCGGAGGGGCCACCTGGTGAGCACAAGACTCCAGGGCGCGCCTGGCCCCCGAGGCGCGCCCTGGTAGGTTGTGCTCAGGCCAGCCCACCTCCGGTGCCCATCTTCTGGTATACAAGTCAATTTGACCTAGCAAAAATAAGGAGAGTACTTTCGATACGGAGCGCCGCCGTCTCGAGGCGAAACTTGGGCAGGAGCACTTTTGCCCTTCGGCGGAGCAATTCCGCCGGGGGAACTTCCCTCCTGGAGGGGGAAATCATCGTCATCATCATCACCAACAACTCTCCCATCTTGGGGATGGCAATCTCCATCTACATCTTCAACAACACCATCTCCTCTCAAACCCTAGTTCATCTCTTGTGTTCAATCTTGGTATCGGAACTATAGATTGGTGGTTGTGGGTGACTAGTAGTGTTGATTACATCTTGTAGTTGATTACTATATGGTTTATTTGGTGGAAGATTATATGTTCAGATCCAATATGCTATTTAATACCCCTCTGGTCTTGAGCATGATTATCATTTGTGAGTAGTTACTTTTGTTCTTGAGGTCACGGGAGAAATCTTGTTGCAAGTAATCATGTGAACGTCGACTACATGACACTTCATCATATTTTGGCCTAAGGGAACACATTGTGGAGTAGTTATTAGATGATGGGTTGCGAGAGTGACAAAAGCTCAAACTCTAGTTTATGCGCTATTCCGTAAGGGACCGATTGGATCCAATAGTTTAATGCTATGGTTAGAATTTATTCCTAATATTTTTCTTGTAGTTGCGGATGCTTGCGAGGGGGTTAATCATAAGTAGGAGGTTTGTTCAAGTAAGAACATCACCTAAGCACCGGTCCACCCACATATCAAATTATCAAAGTAGCGAACACGAATCAAACCAACATGATGAAAGTGACTAGATGAAATTCCCGTGTACCCTCAAGAACTCTTTGCTTATTATAAGAGACCATTGTGGCATGTCCTTTGCCTCAAAAGGATTGGGCTACCTTGATGCACTTTTGTTACTACTATCGTTACTTGCTCGTTACAAATTATCTTGCTATCAAACCACTCTGTTACTTACAATTCCAACGTTTGCAGACATTACTTTGCTGAAAACCACTTGTCATTTCCTTCTGCTCCTCGTTGGGTTCGACACTCGTACTTATTGAAAAGGCTACAATTGATCCCATATACTTGTGGGTCAATTCTCTAACTTGTGAGGGAATCATAGCTTCCATCATCGTTTCCTCACATGGGACAATGCTCTAATAATGATGATCATCACACTTCTATTTACTTACAACTCAAGAATTGCAACTCGATGCTAGAATATGACTCGATATAAATGCCTCCGGTGGTGTATCGGGATGTGCAATGATCTAGCGTATCAATGATATCAAAAAAGGACAAGCCATGAAAACATCATGCTAGCTATCTTACGATCATGCAAAGCAATATGACAATGATGGTGTGTGTCATACTAAATGGAATGGTGGAAGTTGCATGGCAATATATCTCGGAATGGCTATGAAAATGCCATAATAGGTAGGTATGGTGGCTGTTTTGAGGAAGGTATATGGTGGGTTTAATGCACCGGCGAAAGTTTCGCGGTACGAGAGAGGCTGGCAATGGTGGAAGGGTGAGAGTGCGTATAATCCATGGACTCAACATTAGTCATAAAGAACTCACATACTTATTGCAAAAAAATTAGCTATCGAAACAAAGTACTACACCTATGCTCCTTGGGGGATAGATTGGTAGGAAAAGACCATCGCTCGTCCCTGACCGCCACTCATAAGGAAGACAATCAAAGAATAAATCATGCTCTGACTTCATCACATAACGGTTCACCATACATGCATGCTACGGGAATCACAAACTTTAACACATGTATTTCTACCAATCCACAATTACTCACCATCATGACTCTAATATATCCATCTTTATATCTCAAAACAAATGCAAGGAATCAAACTTCTCATAGTATTCAATGCTCTTTATATGAAAGTTCTTATTATATCCCTCTTGGATGCCCATCATATTAGGACTAAATTCATAACCTAAGAAAATTACCATGTTGTTTAAAGAATCTCAAAATAATATAAGTGAAGCATGAGAGTTCAACAATTTCTATAAAATAAAACCACCACCATGCTCTAAAAAGATATAAGTGAAGCACTAGAGCAAACTGCCTATCTCAAAAGATATAAGTGAAGCACATAGAGTATTCTAATAAATTCACGATTAAAGCGTGTCCCTCTCAAAAGGTGTGTACAGCAAGGATGATTGTGGAAAACTAAAAAGCAAAGACTCATATCATACAAAATGCTCCAGGCAAAACACATATCATGTGGTGAATAAAAATATAGCCTCCGGTGAATTTACCGACAGATAGAAGACAAAAGAGGGTATGCCATCCGGGGCATCCCCAAGCTTAGATGCTTGGTTGTCCTTGAATATTACCTTGGGGAGCCTTGGGAATCCCCAAGCTTAGGATCTTTCCACTCCTTATTCCATAGTCCATCAAATCTTTACCCAAAACTTGAAAACTTCACAATACAAAACTCAACAGAAAACTCATGAGATCCGTTAGTATAAAGAAACCACCACTTTAGGTACTGTTGTGAACTCATTCTACATTTATATTGGTGTAATATATAATGTATTCCAACTTCTCTATGGTTCATACCCCCCGATACTACCCATAGATTCATCAAAATAAGCAAACAACACATAGAAAACAGAATCTATCAAAAACAGAACAATCTGTAGTAATATGTAAAGTTCATATACTTCCGTAACTCCAAAAATTCTGAAAAATAAGGACAACAGAGGCAATTCATATATCAATCTTGTGTAAAAAATTCAAGAATTTACACGTTCCAAGAAAAATCATCGTGAAAGTTTTATTCCGTTTGGACTCAGTTTGATATTCTTTTTCTGGAAAACTCAAAAACAAGGAAAAAACGGAAACTAACGCTGGGCTCTAGGTTAATAAGTTAGTCCCAGAAATAATATAAAATAGCATATTAATGCATATAAAACAACCAAAACAGATAATATAATAGCATGGACCAATAAAAAATTATAGATACGTTGGAGGTGTATTAAGCCGCCTCCCGCACTCGTCATCATTCTCTACAGCTTCGTGGCCGTCTGTAGCCACCGCCCGCACCAACCGCCGCCCATCTACAGCCCGACCCGGCGCCAGCCGATTGGCTCCACCTCGCCCGTAATGCGGCCGTCGACCAGTTTTACATCTCCAATTTGCATCATCCATTGGAGTTCCACTTTTTCATCACTAATATATATCATTTGTTGGAGTTGCCTCTTTTTTAGAGATGTAAAATGCATCTTTAGTGATGTAAATTTTACATCTCCAAATTTGCATTATCTATTGGAGATGCTCTAACAGGGTTACAATCCAGAGGCAAGATTTCCTCTAAAAATGGGGGACCTAGATGCAACCACGCAATCGCGATGCATCCAGTTTGACTATACCTATGTGCAACCCTATTTCGATTTTTATGATTTTTTGAGGAATAAAAACTCTACCAATCATTTCAAACATAATTTCCGAAACTAGTTGTCCATAAGCAGAGTGACCCAAGATATTACTAGAAAGGATAGGAAGAGCCATCGCTGGGTTTGACTGCACAAGATATAATGTTTAATTCTTTGCCCATTAACCACCTTCGGATTCGTGCCTTCGGTGTTGTTTATCTTGATAGCACTGGAACGATAAACCTCTTCTACGATATAAGGTCCTTCCCGTTTAGCGAGAAGCTTTCCTGCAAAGAATCTTAAACGAGAGTTGTATAATAAAACTTGATCTCCTACTTTGAATTTCCGTTTTTTGATTCTTCTGTTGTGGCATCTTTTAACCTTTTCTTTTAATAGCTTGGCATTTTCATCAGCCCGTGTCCTCCATTCATGTACAAAACTAATATCAAACCTCTTTTCACCGGCAAGTTTAAAATCATAATTAAGTTCTATATGCTTTATGTTCTAACTCAAGAGGTAAATGACATGATTTTCCGTAAACCATTTTATAAGGGGACATACCCATAGGATTTTTATACGCGGTTTTGTATGCCCACAATGCATCATCAAGTTTCTTGGACGAATTCTTTCTAGATCTATTAACGGTCTTTTGCAACATTAGCTTCATTTCTGTATTGTTCAGTCCAACTTGACCACTAGACTGAGGATGATAAGGTGGTGCAATTCTATGGTTGACATCATATTTAGCAAGGAGTTTACGAAATGCACCATGAATAAAGTGTGAACCACCAGCAGTCATTAAATATCTAGGGGCTCCAAATCACGGATAAATAACTTCTTTAAGAATTTTAATAAAAGTATTATGATCAACACTACTAGTTGGAATAGCTTCTACCCACTTAGTAACGTAATCAATAGCAACTAGAATATGAGTATACCCATTAGAGGAAGGAAAATGTCCCATATAATCAAATCCCCAAACATCAAATGGTTCAGTAACAAGTGAATAATTCATAGGAATTTCCCGACGTCTACTAATAGTACCAAGTCTTTGACATTCATCACATGATAAGACAAACTTACGTGCATCCTAGAAGAGAGTAGGCCAATAGAAACCAGATTGTAATACCTTGTGTGCAGTTTTGTCTCCAACATGGTGTCCTCCATAGGATTTGTTCCTATTCATCCTCAGGTACACAAGGTATAATAATACCATCTACTCCTTTGTAAAGATGTGGGTCATTCCAAAATTAATGTCTCAAATCAAAGAACAACTTTTTCTTTTGTTGGTATGTGAAACTAGGTGGTATATATTTAGCAATGTAATTAGCATAGTCTGCATACCAAGGAGTATTACGAGAAGCATTTATAATAGCTAATTGTTCATCAGGAATACTATCATCAATAGGCAGTCAGTCATCAAGAACATTTCCCATTTGAGACAAGTTATCAGCTACGGGATTCTCAGCTCCCTTTCTATCTATAATATGCAAGTCAAATTCTTGTAGCAAAAGAACCCACCTAATTAACCTAGGCTTAGCATCTTTCTTTTTCATAAGATATTTAATAGCAGCATGATCAATGTGAACAATTACTTTAAATTATTTCTAAGTAGTAGCATAATTTCTTTGAGCATTGTTTAGAGTTTTACTAGCGCAATGGATAATATTTAATTTCTTATCAACTCTTTGTCCTAGAACAAGAACAACAACATAATCACTAGCATCACACATAATTTCAAAAGGCAAATCTCAATAAGGTGGCTGAACAATACATGCAGATTAAGGCTTTCTTAAGTGTTTGAAAGGATTCTACACAATCATCATCAAAAGTAAATGGAACATCTTTTTGCAAAAGATTAGTAAGAGGCCTAGAAGTTTTAGAGAAGTCTTTAATGAACCTCCTATAGAAACCAGCATGACAAAGGAAACTTCTTATACCATTAATATCTTTAGGAAATGGCATTTTCTCAATTGCATCAACTTTAACTTTATCTACTTCAATACCTCATTCAGAAATTTTATGCTCCAAGATAGTACCTTCATTCACCATAAAGTGGCACTTCTCCCAATTCAAGACAAGATTAGTTTGTTCATATCTCTGCAAAACTCGATCAAGGTTGCTTAAGCAATCATCAAAAGAAGTCCTGTAAACGGAAAAATCATCCATGAAAACCTCAACAATCTTTTCACAATAATCAAAGAATATAGCAGTCATACATCTTTGAAAAGTACCAGGTGCATTGCATAAACCAAAAGCCATACGTCTATAAGAATAAGTTCCAAAAGGACAAGTAAAAGTAGTTTTCTCTTGATCTTCTTGTAGTATAGGTATTTGAGAAAACCAGAATATCCATCAAGGAAACAAAGTGTGCATGCTTAGACAATCTTTCTAACGTTTGATCTATAAAAGGTAAGGGGTAGTGATCTTTTCTAGTAGCTTTGTTTAATGTTCTAATGTAGCGACCAGACCTCAAACAGTCTAGTCTCTGTGCATCAGTGTCATCCCTGGATCGGTAATGCTGACACGCACAGTACTTGAAGGATTTATAACAGAGTAGCAATCACACACTTATTACATCGAATAGTCTCAAGAGAGAACTTAGTACAATAAATATGGCTTAAGGCCATCTAAATACGATAACAGCGGAAGGCTTGGAAGATAAAGTGAGTCCATCAACTCCAACGGCATCACTGAGTATAAGACCACGACCTAAGGCACCTTACTCGTCGTCTGAAAAGACTGCAACATGAACGTTGTAGCCCGAAAACAAGTCAGCACATGGAATATGCTGGCAAAGTAACACATAGAGAGTATGAACAGAATAATGCTATCACTACATGCATATTTGGCTGGTGGAAAGCTCTATAGTTACAGTTTTGCGAAAAGCCAATTTTTCCCTACAACAAAGGAATAAATTTTATTTAACTATCATGGTGGTTGTTAAACATTGAGAAGGTACCTCCAACTCAATCCCAATTAAGAACATGATTAACACAACCAAATTAAATTAAGTAACATGATGATGAGATTCACATGATAATCCAAGAACTAGATACTCAAGATGTCCTTAACCGGGGACACGGCTAACCATGATTAGTTTGTACACTCTGCAGAGGTTTGTGCACTTTTCCCCACAAGACTCGATCGCCTCCGTTGGATTTCTCGCACTACATGGTGTTTGAGAAATGGATGACCGAGACACAGTCTTTCAGAAACAATACTCTTTACTCCGGGTGGACAGTTACACCTACTTTCCCCTAAATCTCCTAGCCCACCTCTTCAAGAGGTCATGTAACCTACTCAACTATGCTAGAGCCCATAGTAGCTTGTGGCTGCACACGGAAGTTTCTAGCATGAAAAATCTCATGATCCCTTTGAGCCTGGGTGGCGGTCCATAGGATGATCACACGGGTACTCCGAGATATCCAAAAATACAGGCAACACTGGGTTCTCCAGGTGCCTCAATCCACCCAGTTGTTTATTTAAGTAGCCACCTTAAGTTGAACCATTAATTAACAATCTCACATCTGTCATGGAAAAATTCACTCAAACCCAATCCATGTCTACGAGCATAGCATAGCAATATAAGCAAACGTAGAAGTAACTCCCAATGGTTTGATAATAAACAGGGCAATAGGTACTACCTCATCTACTTCCCAAACCCACATATTAATCAGATCTTAATCATGCAATTGTTTGAGGATTGATCTAATGCAATAAAACTGGGTGGTAAAGAGGTATGATCAAAGTGTTACTTGCCTTGCTGATGATCCGTGAAACCTAGAGACTCGTAGTAGCACGCTTCGCACTCCGGGTACTCTATCGTAAACAAACAATACATACATAAGCAATCAAGCAATGGTGCACGGGTAAAACTCAAAATAAGAGATCTAACCAGAAAGTTCAACTTAAGAACTCCGGTTTGCAAAAAGAATCAAATCGAACGAAGCAACGAAACTCAAACGGCGAAAGAAACAAACTTCGTTTACTAATCTAGACCTAAGTCGAATTTTACAGTAGCAAAAACTTGTTTAAGTTGCTTAAATAGAAAAAGGGTTTTGAGATGAAACTCTAGGCGCTTGAATCGCCTGATTCCGATAAACGAGCAAAAAGTTATACTAAAACAAAAATCGGATCAGAAATCGCGATCGAAAATAATCGTGAAAAATCTGAGAAAAAAAAACTGACGAACAGGCTAACGAACGAGCGTTCGCTGTCTGCGGTTAAACGACGAAAACCGTTTGTTAAAACGAACGTACGGACGAGCGTCTGCTAAATAGACTAAACCAGAAAAAAATAAAACCGATCTAATAAAAAATAAATCGGGTTCCTAAAAAAAAACCGACGGTTTTCTCTCGAAAACCGCGGCGGCGGCGGTGACTATCTCCGGTGGGTCAACGGGCGGCGGCGGCGGTCGGCTCCGGCGACGCGGCGATCGGCGGCGACGGCTTTCGGCGGCGGCGGCGCGGGCGACGGTGACGGCTCGCAGCGGCGGCGGCGGCTCGGGGCGGCGCTAGGGTTTGGGGCGACGGGGCGGCTCGGGCTGGGCTGCGGGGCTCGGCCTCGCGGCTTATAAAGGCCGGCCGGGCCAGAGTCCTAGCAGACACGACCCGGTATGTCGGTTCGTTTTTTTAAATAATTCGGACGTGCAGAAAAAGAAAGAAAAGAAATACTATACGGACTCCAAAAATCCCAAAATAAATTTTCCCTGTCCTGTAAAAATAAGACGGACAAGATGAACATTTATTTGGGCCTAAAAAGCGATTTCGAAAAACGCATATTTTTCCTAATTCAAATAAAATCAAATAAAATCCAAATCAAATCAAATATTTGTTTTTAATATTTTTCCTCCAATATTTCATTGTTTTTGGGGAAGTCATATTATCCCCTCTCATATATTTTAAATATGAAACATTTTTCGGAGAGAAAAATAATTAAAACAAATGATCCTATTTTCATAATTTGAGAAAACCCAAATATGAAAATAACGAAATCCCCAACTCTCTCCGTGGGTCCTTGAGTTGCGTAGAATTTCTAGGATCGCAAAACAAAATGCAATAAAATATGTTATGCATGATGATCTAATGTATAACATTCCAAATTGAAAATTTGGGATGTTACAAACCTACCCCCCTTAAGATGAATCTCGCCCTCGAGATTCGGGTTGGCTAGAAAATAGGTGAGAATGGTCTTTCCGTAGATCTTCCTCTCGCTCCCAGGTGGCTTCATCCTCGGTATGGTGACTCCACTGAACTTTGCAAAACTTGATAACCTTGCTGTGGGTGACTCGGCTGGCAAACTCGAGAATCTTAACTGGTTTCTCCTTGTAGGTCAGATCGCTATCCAACTGAATCGCTTCGAGTGGCACTGTATCTCTCAGTGGTATCTCTGCCATCTCTGCGTGGCACTTCTTCAACTGAGAAACATGGAACACATCGTGAACCCCCGACAATCCTTCGGGCAATTCCAACTTGTAAGAAACTTGTCCCGTACGCTCCAAAACTTTGTATGGTCCTACAAAACGTGGCGCTAACTTTCCCTTAACTCCAAAACGCTTCACTCCTCGAAGTGGTGATACTCGAAGATAAACTCTGTCTCCGACTTTGTAAACTGTCTCCTTGCATTTAGAATCTGCATAGCTCTTCTGCCTGGACCGGGCTACCTTGAGCCTATCGCGAATCAACTTCACCTTCTGTTCAGACTCTTTAATCAAATCTGGTCCAAACAACTGACGGTCTCCAACTTCATCCCACAACAACGGTGTCCTGCACCTCCTTCCATACAAAGCTTCGAAAGGGACCATCTTCAAACTAGATTGATAACTGTTGTTGTAAGAGAACTCTGCATTTGGCAAATTGTCGTCCCAACTAGATCCATAATCCAGCGCACAAGCTCTCAGCATGTCCTCCAAAATCTGATTGACTCTCTCGGTCTGTCCATCTGTTTGTGGGTGAAAGCCTGTACTGAACTCTAGCCTGGTACCCAAAGTCTCGTGCAACTGATTCCAAAACTTTAAAGTAAACTGGGTTCCTCTATCTGATACAATGGTCCTCGGAACTCCATGCAGACATACAATCCTGGTCATATATATCTTTGCCAACTTAGCACTGGTATAAGTGGTCTTTACTGGGATGAAATGAGCTACCTTCGTCAAACGATCGACTACAACCCATATCGAGTCATAGCCTGAACGAGTCCTGGGCAATCCCGTGATAAAATCCATGCCTAGCTTATCCCACTTCCATTCGGGTATCGGCAATGGTTGTAGCAATCCTGCTGGCTTCTGTTCTCTGCCTTCACTCTCTGACATACATCACAAACTGCTACATACTCCGCAATATCCTTCTTCATTCCGGTCCACCAGAAATTGTCCTTCAAATCCAGATACATCTTGGTATTTCTTGGGTGAGTCGAATATGGTGAATCATGGGCCTCTTGCGGAATCAACTTCCTGATCTCCGGATCATTGGGCACATAAACGCTGTCCTCCAACCATAAGGTATCGTGCTCATCCTCACGAAATCCCTTGGCTTTTCCTTTACTCATCCTTTCCTTTATCTCAGCAATCTCCTTGTCTATCTTCTGAGCTTCTTTGATCTTATCCATCAAAGTAGACTGAATCTCCAATGCTCCTACAAAGCCTCTTGGAACTATTTCCAAACATAGTTCATGAAGATCTTCGGCTAACTCCTTGGGTAACTCTCCGGTCATGAGGGTATTGACATGGCTCTTGCGGCTCAACGCATCACCTACTACGTTAGCCTTCCCTGGGTGATAATGCAATCTCATATCATAATCCTTGATGAGCTCCAACCATCTCCTTTGCCTGAGATTCAACTCTTTCTACGTGAAAATGTACTTCAAACTCTTGTGATCCGTGTACACTTCGCAATGGTTTCCGATGAGAAAATGTCTCCATGTCTTCAACGCATGCACTACGGCTGCTAATTCCAAATCATGTGTAGCATAATCCAACTCATGGGGTTTAAGCTGTCGTGAGGCATATGAAACAACTCTTCCCTCCTGCATTAGCACTGCTCCAAGTCCTCGACGAGAAGCGTCGCAATAAACTTCATAATCCTTGCGTTGATCTGGCAGAATCAACACTGGCGCTGTAACCAAACGTTTCTTCAACTCCTGGAAACTAGCCTCACATTCCTCCGTCCAATTGAACTTGGTGTCTTTCTTCAACAACTCCGTCATAGGCTTTGCAATCTTCGAGAAATTCTCAATGAATCTCCGGTAGTATCCTGCGAGTCCAAGAAAACTCCGGATTTCTCCAACTGTCGTGGGTGCTTCCCAATTTGTCACAGTGTTAACCTTGGTGGGATCTACTGCTATTCCTTCTCCGGATATAACATGTCCAAGGAATCCAACTTCCTTTAACCAAAACTCGCACTTGCTGAACTTGGCGTATAACTGATGTTCTCTGAGCTTTCCAAGTACCAAACGCAAATGCTCCTTATGCTCTTCTTCATTCTTTGAATAGACCAGAATATCATCAATGAACACTACGACGAACTTATCCAAAAACTCCATAAACACTTTGTTCATCATGTTCATGAAATAGGCAGGTGCGTTAGTCAGGCCAAATGACATAATGGTGTACTCATATAGCCCATACCTTGTGGTAAAAGTTGTCTTGGGTATATCCTGCTCTCGAATCTTCAACTGTGGTATCCTGATCGCAAGTCAATCTTGGAAAATACTTTAGCTCCTTGTAGTCGGTCAAACAGATCATTGATCATCGGCAGTGGGTACTTGTTCTTGATTGTTACTTCATTCAATCCACGATAATCAACAACCATCCTTAACGATCCATCTTTCTTCTCCACTAGAAGTACTGGTGATCCCCAAGGTGACGAACTTGGGAAAATATATCCTTTATCCAGTAACTCCTTAATCTGCTTCTAAATTTCTTCCAAATCCTTAGCGGGCATCCTGTACGGTCTCTTAGATATCGGCCCTGTGCTGGCAAAAGCTCAATCAAAAACTCAATGTCTCTATCCGGTGGCATGCCTGGCAACTCCTCTGGAAATACGTCAGGGAAATCCTTCACCACTGGCACTTCCTCCTGTACAACTCCTGATAAGGAATTCACTTGTGTCCTCTTTGGCACATGCCGGGGTACGTACTTAATCCTTCTTCCTTCTGGGGTAGTAAGCAAGATCGTCTTACTGGCGCAATCGATGTTTCCTCCATACATCGATAGCCAATCCATTCCCAAAATCACATCCAAACCTTGCGACTCCAAAACTATGAGGTCTGAGGGGAAAACAGGCCTACCTATGGCCAATGGCACCTAAAAACATCCTTGGCTTGCCATATACTCTGCTCCTAGCGAGGTTACTAACATAGGTGTTCTAAGAACTTTGGTGGGCAACTTAAACTTATCCACAAATCCCCTTGATATGTATGAATGCGATGCACCAGTATCGAAAAGAACGATTGCAGTTATTGACTTAACCAAAAACTTACCTATTACTGCATCAGGCTGGGCTTCTACGTCCTCCACATTAACGTGGTTCACCTGTCCCCTGTTGAAAGGGTTCGGCTTCTTCCCCGAGCTTCCATTGCCATTTCCATTCTTTGCTTCCGGACAATCAGTGGCATAATGTCCAGTCTTCTGGCACTTGAAACAAGTAACGTGGCTTAGATCCCTCTTGGCTGGGATTGATGTGTTGGTACGGTTCTGTCCATTGCTTCCTCCGTTCCCATTGCCATTCTTGGGGCCACTATGAGTGTGCGAGCTCCCTCCATTGTGATTGTGACCTCCATGGTTATGCTGAAGGTGTCCTCCCGAGTTCGGGGTAAAACGAGGCTTCTGATGAGCTCCCGTACTGCACTTTCCTTGTCCATACTTCCTCTTACGGCTCTCAATCTGGTGCTGCTTCCCTTCAATCATGAGAGCTCTATCTACCAACTCCTGGTAGTTGTTAAAAGTTGCCACCATCAACTGCATGCTCAGCTCATCATTCAGTCCTTCCAAAAACTTCTCCTGCTTAGCCGCCTCCGTAGCAACGTCATCTGGGGAATAACGTGCTAACTTACTAAAGTCCTCCACGTACTGGCCAACGGTACGTCCTCCTTGGTGCAAGTTGCGAAACTCACGCTTCTTCATGGCCATAGCTCCTGCTGAAACATAGGCAGTACGGAAAGCTTGCTGAAACTGGTCCCATGTGACGGTGTCAATGGGGTGAGTGGCTGTGTAATTCTCCCACCATGATGCTGCGGGTCCATCAAGCTGATGTGCGGCAAAACGCACTCTCTCCGCATCTGTGCATCCTGCAGTGGTCAGCTCCCTTCCATCCTTGAGGAGCCAATCATCTGCAACAATCAGCTCGGTGCTGCTGGAGAACACCGGCGGATTCAGCCTAAGAAAACGGGCTAAGTGATCAACAGGTGGTGGTGGTGGTGGGTTGTTGTTGTTGTTGCCTTGGTTCTGAACTAGCGCTTGCATCAGGGTATTCTGCTGCTGAATCAACTGAGTGATCTCCGGTGGGAAAACAAATCCGGTGTCGCGTCTCGGAGGCATCTGATGGGTTTAGAAAAGATGAGAAAATAGAATAGAATGATGTCTAGAGGGAAAACACTACCCATATGCACATGAGACAAACACAATCATATCACTCCAATCATTTCAAACAAGGCATACAATCGATCTAGCTATCGTTACAAAGTGCTTGGACTATACTATATACATGGTGGAATACTACTACTGATTTGGTGGTCTACTACAAAAATTGATCGGTCGAAGACTCCATGATATCTGCTCCGGCTTCATCCTCCCAATCATCATCACTGGGGTCCCAGTGGGTGTCGTCGATGATGATGTAGTTCTCTGGGCAAGTAGAATCGTCATCTTCTCGTCCTGGCGTTGGGTCTCCCATGAATACTCCTAGCTTCTGTGTCAGGTCGCCATTCTTCTCTACTAGTGCGACGATTTCCTCCATATAATCCTCGCGTGTAGCCTTGAGTTCTTTCTCCAGTTCCATGATCCTAGTCTTTGCCTTCTTCAGATCTATCATGTCTGCGCACATCTGGTTCTCCTGGCGACGAATGTGCTGGTTTATCTCCTGGATGAAAGCTGCAATAGATCTATCCTTCCTGGTGCTAATCATCTCCCATTGCTCGTCTCGGCGCCCACAAATCTGATAGATAGTATCCTTGAGATCATTGTGGTACACTTCTCCAATGCGTCCCATGCTGATGTGGGCTGCCATGCTCTTTCCTAGACTCCAGGTTGGTGCATCAAAGGAAAACTCTATGGGCTCAATGACTGTCATGAACGTCCTTCCTGGAACTTGAACTTGAATCATCCAGCACTCCTCTTCTGGTAGTGTGGCGTTGTAGGTCCCGGTGAAGCTTGGTATTCCGATGTTCAGGTACTTAGTAACTTCCTTCAAGTGTCATCCAAAAGGTGTATCCTCATCCGGTTGCGCGAACTTGTTCCTTGCATCCGCCATCCTAAAAGAGTGGAAGAAAGGAGAGGAGTGAGAAATGAGAAGAGAGTAGTGATTCTAGGGCTTTAGCTTAGTGGTCGTGTCCTACAGTTAGCGTGTGCTCTGATACCATCTTTGTAGCGACCAGACATCAAACAGTCTAGTCTCTGTTCATCAGTGTCATCCCTGGATCGGTAATGCTGACACACACAGTACTTGAAGGATTTATAACAGAGTAGCAATCACACGCTTATTACATCGAATAGTCTCAAGAGAGAACTTAGTACAATAAATATGGCTTAAGGCCATCTAAATACGATAACAGCGGAAGGCTTGGAAGATAAAGTGAGTCCATCAACTCCAACGGCATCACTGAGTATAAGACCACGACCTAAGGCACCTTACTCGTCGTCTGAAAAGTCTGCAACATGAACGTTGCAGCCCGAAAACGGGTCAGCACATGGAATATGCTGGCAAAGTAACACATAGAGAGTATGAACAGAGTAATGCTATCACTACATGCATATTTGGCTGGTGGAAAGCTCTATGGTTACAGTTTTGCAAAAAGCCAATTTTTCCCTACAACAAAGGAATAAATTTTATTTAACTATCATGGTGGTTGTTAAACATTGAGAAGGTACCTCCAACTCAATCCCAATTAAGAACGTGATTAACCCAACCAAATTAAATTAAGTAACATGATGATGAGATTCACATGATAATCCAAACTAGATACTCAAGATGTCCTTAACCGGGGACACGGCTAACCATGATTAGTTTGTACATTCTGCAGAGGTTTGTGCACTTTTCCCCACAAGACTCGATCGCCTCCGTTGGATTTATCGCACTACATGGTGTTTGAGAAACGGATGACCGAGACACAGTCTTTCAGAAACAATACTCTTTACTCCGGGTGGACAGTTACACCTACTTTCCCCTACATCTGCTGGCCCACCTCTTCAAGAGGTCATGTAACCTACTCAACTATGCTAGAGCCCATAGTAGCTTGTGGCTGCACACAGAAGTTTCTAGCATGACTAATCTCATGACCCCTTTGAGCCTGGGTGGCGGTCCATAGGATGATCATACGGGTACTCCGGGATATCCAAAAATACAGGCAACACTGGGTTCTCCAGGTGCCTCAATCCACCCAGTTGTTTATTTAAGTAGCCACCTTAAGTTGAACCATTAATTACCAATCTCACATCTGTCATGGAAAAATTCACTCAAACCCAATCCACGTCTACGAGCATAGCATAGCAATATAAGCAAACGTAGAAGTAACTCCCAATGGTTTGATAATAAACAGGGCAATAGGTACTACCTCATCTACTTCCCAAACCCACATATTAATCAGATCCTAATCATGCAATTGTTTGAGGATTGATCTAATGCAATAAAACTGGGTGGTAAAGAGGTATGATCAAAGTGTTACTTGCCTTGCTGATGATCCGTGAAACATAGAGACTCGTAGTAGCACGCTTCGCACTCCGGGTACTCTATCGTAAACAAACAATACATACATAAGCAATCAAGCAAGGGTGCACGGGTAAAACTCAAAATAAGAGATCTAACCAGAAAGTTCAACTTAAGAACTCCGGTTTGCAAAAAGAATCAAATCGAACGAAGCAACAAAACTCAAACGGCGAAAGAAACAAACTTTGTTTACTAATCTGGACCTAAGTCGAATTTTACAGTAGCAAAAACTTGTTCAAGTTGGTTAAACAGAAAGAGGGTATCGAGACCAAACTCTAGGCACTTGAATCGCCTGATTCCGATAAATGAGCGAAAAGTTATACTAAAACGAAAATCGGATCAGAAATCGCGATCGAAAATAATCGCGAAAAATCCGAGAAAAAGAAAAACTGACGAACAGGCTAACGAATGAGCGTTCGCTGTCTGCAGTTAAACGACGAAAACCATTCGTTAAAACGAACGTGCGGACGAACGTCCGCTAAATAGACTAAACCGGAAAAAAATAAAACCGATCTAATAATAATAAAAAAAATAAACCGGGTTGCTAAAAAAACCGACGGTTTTCACTCGAAAACCGCGGCGGCGGCGGTGACTACCTCCAGCGGGTCAACGGGCGGCGGCGGCGTTCGGCTCCGGCGGCGCGGCAAATCGGCGGCGACGGCGGCGGCGGCGGCTCGGGGCTGCGCTAGGGTTTGGGGCGGCGGGGCGGCTCGGGCTGGGCTGCGGGGCTCGGCCTCCCGGCTTATAAAGGCCGGCCGGGCCAGAGTCCTAGCCGGACACGGCCCGGTAGGCCGGTTCGTTTTTTTATAAATAATTCGGACGTGCAGAAAAAGAAAGAGAAGAAATACTATACGGACTCCAAAAATTCTGAAATAAATTTTCTCCGTCCTCTAAAAATAATCCGGACAAGATGAACATCTATTTGGACCTAAAAAGCAATTTTGAAAAACACGTATTTTTCCTAATTCAAATAAAATCAAATAAAATCAAATATTTGTTTTTAATATTTTTCTCCAATATTTCATTGTTTTTGGGGAAGTCATATTATCCCCTCTCATATATTTTAAATATGAAACATTTTTTGGAGAGAAAAATAATTAAAACAAATGATTCTATTTTCATAATTTGAGAAAACCCAAATATGAAAATAACGAAATCCCCAACTCTCTCCGTGGGTCCTTGAGTTGCGTAGAATTTCTAGGATCGCAAAACAAAATGCAATAAAATATGTTATGCATGATGATCTAATGTATAACATTCCAAATTGAAAATTTGGGATGTTACATCTAAAATATATTACCATCCTATAACCAGTTACAATTCTTTGTGGGATAAGCTCATCTTTATCATTAGGAACAACGATAATGCCTCCTTTCTTAGGGACACAATGAACATGCCTTACCCATCTACTATCAACTATGGGATAGATTATACCTGCTTCCGAAAGCTTTAATATTTCAGTTCTTACCACATCCTTCACCATAGGATTTAATCGTCGTTGATGATCGAGAACTGGTTTAGCATCAGGCTGTAATTAATCTTGTGCTGACATAGAGTGGGACTAATGCCCTTAAGATCATCAAGAGTATATCCAATAGCAGCATGGTGCTTCTTTAGAGATTTTAGTAATATCTTTTCTTTATGCTCTGCAAGGTTAGCACTAATAATAACAAGATATATTTTCTTCTCATCAAGATAAGCATATTTCAATGTATCAGACAATTGTTTCAATCCAACACAGGATCACCCTTAGGTGGAGGAGGACCTCCCAGAGTTTCAACAGGCAAAGTATGTTTTAGGATATGTGGTTGATCAAAGAACATCTTATCTATTTCATTTCTTTCGTTCATATGCATACCATTTTCATGGTCTAGCAAATATTGTTCTAACGGATCAGTAGGAGGTACGACAGTAGAAGCAAGACCAATACTTTCATCCTTACTAGGCAATTCTTTATCATGAGGTTGTCTACGGAACTTAGAGAAATTAAACTCATGAGATACATC
Source organism: Triticum aestivum (assembly GCF_018294505.1). NCBI lineage: Eukaryota > Viridiplantae > Streptophyta > Magnoliopsida > Poales > Poaceae > Triticum > Triticum aestivum. The sequence continues at coordinate 297,521,021 of NC_057796.1, forward strand.
ACCAAAGTTAACACTACCAATTTCTTAAGTGCAATCGATCTTAGCATTAACGGTATTCAAGAAAGGTCTACCAAATATAATAGGATAAAAATCATCTTGTGGAGAACCAAGAACTAGGAAATGAATATGGTATTTTATTTTTTCGCACAAGACTTCAGCATCTCTAACAATCCCAAGCGGTGAAATAGTATATCTATTCACAAGTGCTACTTCTTGAGCTTGCGTTGGTTTTTCCCTTGAAGAGGAAAGGGTGATGCGACAAAGTAGAGATAAGTATTTCTCTCAGTTGAGAACTGATACGTCCATTTTGCATCATGTTTACCTACTGTTATGTATAATGTTTTGATGCACAATAATGCTTTTTGGAGTAATTCTAATGCCTTTTCTCTCATAATATGCAAGGTTCACACAAAGAGGGAGCATTCCGGCAGCTGGAAATCTGGACCTGGAAAAGCTACGTCAGGCCACCTATTCTGCACAACTCCAAATGAGGTGAAACTTCATGAGGAAGTTTTATGTAATAAATAAGAAATACTGGAGCAAATAACTACCGGAGGGGTGCCACCTGGTGAGCACAAGACACCAGGGCGCGCCTGGCCCCCCGGGCGCGCCCTGGTGGGTTGTGCTCAGCCCAGCCCAGCTCCGGTGCCCATCTTCTGGTATATAAGTCATTTTGACCTAAAAAAATAAGGAGAGGACTTTCGGGACGGAGCGCCGCCTTCTCGAGGCGAAACTTGGGCAGGAGCACTTTTGCCCTCCGGCGGAGCGATTCCGCCGGGGAAACTTCCCTCCCGGAGGGGGAAATCATCGTCATCATCATCCACAACAACTCTCCCATCTTGGGGAGGGAAATCTCCATCTACATCTTCAACAACACGATCTCCTCTCAAACCCTAGTTCATGTCTTGTGTTCAATCTTGGTACCGGCACTAGAGATTGGTGCTTGTGGCCGGGTGACTAGTAGTGTTGATTACATCTTGTAGTTGATTACTATATGGTTTATTTGGTGGAAGATTATATGTTCAGATCCAATATGCTATTTAATACCCCTCTGATCTTGAGCATGATTATCATTTGTGAGTAGTTACTTTTGTTCTTGAGTTCACGGGAGAAATCTTGTTGCAAGTAATCATGTGAACATTGACTACATGACACTTCACCATATTTGGGCCTAAGGAATGCATTGTGGAGTAGTTATTAGATGATGGGTTGCGAGAGTGACAGAAGCTTAAACCCTACTTTATGCACTATTCCGTAAGGGACCGATTGGATCCAAAAGTTTAATGCTATGGTTAGAATTAATTCTTAATACTTTTCTCGTAGTTGCGGATGCTTGCGAGGGGGTTAATCATAAGTAGGAGGTTTGTTCAAGTAAGAACATCACCTAAGCACTAGTCCACCCACATATCAAATAATCAAAGTAGCGAACACGGATCGAACCAACATGATGAAAGTGACTAGATCAAATTCCCGTGTACCCTCAAGAACGCTTTGCTTATTATAAGAGACCATTTTGGCCTATCCTTTGCCTGAAAAGGATTGGGCTACCTTGCTGCAATTTTGTTACTACTATCGTTACTTGCTCGTTACAAATTATCTTGCTACCAAACTACTCTGTTACTTACAATTTCAGTGTTTGCAGACATTACCTTGCTGAAAACCACTTATCATTTCCTTCTGCTCCTCGTTGGGTTCGACACTCGTACTAATCGAAAAGGCTACAATTGATCCCATATACTTGTGGGTCATCAAGAACCAAGGTATCAATCTAGTAGGAGGAACACACAAGTCACCAATGATTACGCCTACACAAAGAAACAAATACTTGCACCCAACGCGATAAAGGGGTTGCCATTCCCTTCACGGTTACCTGCAAGGATGAGATTTGATAGAGATAGGTATAAAAGATAAGTAAAACTGCAAAATAAAATAAAGGTAAATTAATTGCAGCAAGGTATTTTTGTGTTTTTGGTTTTGTAGATCTGAAAATAATATGATGAAATATAGACCCGGGGGCCATAGTTTTGACTCGAGGCTTCTCTCTTGAAAGCAAGCATACGGTGGGTAAACAAATTACCGTTGAGCAATTGATAGAAAAGCGCATAGTTATGACGATATCTAAGGCAATGACAAGTAGACCAACTCCTGCCTGCATCTACTACTATTACTCCACACATTGACCGCTATCCAGCATGCATCTAGTGTATTAAGTTAACAAGAACGGAGTAACGCCTTAAGCAAGATGACATGATGTAGAGGGAAAGATCCAATCAATATGAAAAAAAACCCACCGTTTTATCCTTAGTGGCAACAATACAAATACGTGTAATGTCCCATTCTATCACTGGGAATAAGCACCGCAAGATTGAACCCACTACAAGCACCTCTCCCATTGCTAGAAAAATCAATCTAGTTGGCCAAACCAAATCAATAGATCAGAGGGAAATACAAAGCTTATCTTAATCATGCATAAAAGAGTTCAGAGAAGACTCAAATAATATTCGTAGACAATCTGATCATAAATCCACAATTCATCGGATCTCAACAAACACACCGCAAAAGAAGATTACATCAAATAGATCTCCAAGGACATCGAGGAGAACATTGTATTGAAGATCAAAGAGAGAGAATAAGCCATCTAGCTACTAGCTATGGACCCGTAGGTCTGTGGTAAACTACTCACACATGATCGGAAGGGCAACAAGGTTGATGTAGATGCCCTCCATGATCGAATCCCCCTACGGCAGAGTACCGGAAAAGGTCCCCAGATGGGATCTCACGAAGACAGAAACTTGCGGTGGTGGAAAAGTATTTTTGGTGTGACTTCTGGTCTACGGGGGAAATTTAGGTATTTATAGAAGAAAAATTAGGGTTAGGGGTGCCACAGGGGGGCCACAAGCCTCGGGGCGCCCCCCTAGGGTGCGCCCTCCGAGCTTGTCGCCAATCTGTGGCCCCTCTGACCTCCTCCCGAAGGTTCCTAGATGTCTTGTTATCCAAGAAAAATCATCAAAAAGTTTTGTTCCAATTGGACTTCATTTGGTATTGATTTTCTGTAAAGACAAAAAAGGAAAAAACAATAACTGGCACTTGGCGCTAGGTTAATAGGTTAGTCCTCAAAAATGATATAAAATAGCATAATAATGAATATAAAACATCCAAGATGGATAATATAATAGCATGCAACAATCAAAAACTATAGAGACGTTAGAGACGTATCAGCAAGCTTAATAGTAACATCAATATCTTCTATCTCAACAGGTGAAATATCATTCATGAGATCTTGATATAAGGTAAACGGAATAGCAATCACACTAGCACCCAAGTCACATAAACCATGATAACAATGATCTCCTATTTTAACTGAGACAACAGGTGTCGTGGTGGGCGCAGGCAGATGCCAAGGGATGGCTAAAGAGAGGAGGAGGCTCGAGGGCGCTGGTGGACTCCAGAGGCGAGGTTGGCATGAGCGGGCGCGGGACGCCGGACATACCCAGGTTCGGGGCTCTCCAGAGAGATAATACCCCTAGTCCTGCCGAGTGTAGTTCGATGATCGATAGTACAATGTTGCTCCTGGAGCTGTATGAAGGAGGAAGGAAGCTGCCCAAGGCTTGGGCTGCTCCTTCTCTCCGGTGTCGCGGTTTTGTGGCTAGTCCTCTCGCTCGCCCCTCGAATGATCGTGGGCTCCCGGGGGTTTTATAGTCCAACCCCCCGGGGATACAATGGTAATGTTACAAGTCGGTGGGTCCGTATTGTCGGTGTCCGGGGACCCGGGCTGGGTCCCGCCGAGGGCTTGTGGTTCGCCGGGTTCCCCTAGGTGCGGGCCCTGCAAGCCTAGGGGGACTGTGCGCCGTCTTGTCGATCGTCGGGGCGTGGCCGAGTTGAGTCGCGTACAGTGCTCTCCGTCAGGTCGCCGCTTGCTATCATCAGCGGTGTGGGCGGGGGCACTGTAGCCACGCCGGCCCTGGTCAGCGGGTAGGTGAGGGGCACTGTTGCCACGTTCCTACTGACCAGAGGCATGGGCGGGGCACTGTTGCCTCGGTCATCGTTGATTGAAGTCTCGTCCCCATCATACGGCCTGGATGGGACGGGAGTTGTCCCGCGGCTGGATTGCGTAGCACGCCATGGGTGGCGTTGGCTTGTTGAGGAGGCTTTGGCCGTGCCGGGTTCGGCTGTCTTGCGCTAGTTGTTGAGGCCGAGTCGACGTGTCTTGCTGGGTCGGTTAGTCTGGCCGGCTTGCGGGGCTTGGCCGGGTCGAGCGACCCGGCTAAGCGCGTGCCACTGTTGAGGGGCGGTGCCAGCCCCATTGTTTTTGAAGAGGATCCGGGTTCCGTTGCCTGCCCGGGGTCCATCCCCCCGACAGTAGTCCCCGAAGCTGTGAAGGTCCGCCGTCTTCGGATGAGTGGGCCTTCGCAGTTTCCCCCTTAAGCAAGGTGGATTCTGCGAGCGTCGGGTCCGGCAACACCCACTGTGTGCCGGTTTTCTCGGAAATCGGATCATGGCATCCCGGCCATGGCGAGGACCGAGAAGTCCGCCGAATCTTGGGGCAATCCCTCGGGCTCTACGCGGGCGCCACGTGGTGCCCGAAAGTCGGAGGGGCCTGACAGGCCACGCGCGTGACGGGACCGGTCGACGGGCTGGGGCCCACCGCCGCGCACCCTCGGCCCAAGCGCGCGGATTTATTGCGGTGTCCGGGGGGCGGTTGCTCTTCCCCGGGCAGTTACTGCGCATGTACGTGCGCACTTATTGCGGGGTAGTGGAACGGGCGCATGCAGACGATCCCACTTCCCCACTTCCCCACGTTCAAACTGAGGGTTATAAATCGGGGGGGAGGGGGCGGCATACATTATTCTCACTCGCGCCCTCCTGTCCCTTTGCTCTCGCTCCGCTCTTTGCAACTGACGCACTTCGGTGCCCGCTGCTCCGAGCAGAACTCCTTCACCATCCATCTTCCTTCTTCTTCCTTCGATCATGTCGCTGCCATCGGGCTCCTGGATGGGTTTGAATGTCACCTCCGAGGACATCACCCAACTCCGGCCGACGCGGCGCCTGCCGCGGGAGACGGACGTCGGCGTCCGCCTGCAGCGCGGCGAGCAGAGGCCTCGGCCCGAGGGGCAGGAGCGCGTGGTCTTCCTCACACACTTCAAGCGCGGGTTCGGGCTGCCGGCGAGCACCTTCTTCCGCGCGTTCCTGGAGTTCTTCAGGATCCAGCCGCATCATCTTGGCGTCGGTGCCATCGTCCAGTTCTCCGACTTTGTCACCCTCCGCGAGGGGTACCTGGGGTCGAGCCTACGATCGACCTCTCGGCGCGCTTCTTCTCCTTGAAGTAGCAGGGCCCGTCGGCCGGGGAGTTCGCTGATTGCGGTGCCGCCGTCATCTCGATGCGGTCGGAGGCGGATTTCCCCAAGATCTCGCTGGAGGATTCTGCCAAGAAGTGGCAGAACTCCTTCTTCTACATCCGCAACCTTGGTGCGGATCGCATCAACCTTCCGGCCTTCGCCATCGCACCGCCGCGGGCGAAGACGAGCTGGGGCTACTCGCCCAGGCACCCGTCGCAGGAGATCGTCAATCTCTGCGTGCGGGTGACAGTGATGAGGACGCAGGAGGGGCTCACCGGCACCGACCTCCTCGCCGCATTCATCATGCGCCAGGTCCTTCCGCTTCAGGGGCGCTCCTGCCTCATCGGCGAAATGGTCGGCCTTCAAGACCCCAACTGCATGGGGTTGACGCGGCTGTCCGCGGAGCAGGTCGCGCGCGGCGTGAATGACATCTCCAAGGCCAACCTTGGGGAGGACTGGCGGTTCGGCAAGGCGCCGTACAGCCAGTCGAACCCGGCGCCACAGGTGAGTGTCTGGTCTTCTTACTTTGCTGCCACGCACCTTCTCATCTGTCCTGACGCAACGCGGGGGGTACTTCTGAACGCGATTCGGCATCCTTACGCCCGGGCCCCGTCGCAGGTGGAGCTGGTGGCGCCAGAGGAGCCTGCGGCTCATGGCGGGGAGGAGGAGGCCGAGTCCGACGCCGGCGCTGGGCGTCGCGCGGGTAAGTCTCGTGTTTTTCTTAATGTGTCTTGAATTGCTGACCGCAGCACGGAATGGTCGGTGCTGACGCCAGTTGTCGGTGTAGTGGCGTTGGGCGGGGGAGGCGGCGACGCGGGCGGAGCCGGGTCCTCGCACGGGGCGGCCCCGAGCCGCCCGCATGGGAAAGACAGCGTCGCGCCGCGACCCCGGGCCCTGAAGCGCACGGCGGACCCGGCCGGGGCCGGGAGGCCGGCCAAGAGGAAGCGCGGCGGCGGGCACGGGAGGCCAACCCCGGTCCCGGTCTTGGTGGGGTAAGCTTCATCTCTCGTTTGCGCTCAGATTTTTTCTTGAGCTAGTCTTGTTTCTTTTTTGCTCATTTTGTCTTCTTTTCCAGGTCGCCAATCGCGCTGGCGAGGGCGGCGGTGGATGCTGCGACCGCCGAAGGGGCCGCGTTCCGCAGGAGCCGGTCCGACCTGGCCGACCAGGCCAAGGTGGAGGGACGGGCCGACTCGGACCTCGGCCTGGATCCGGACGACGCCGAAGCCTTGGCCTGGCGGGACAGGAACCGGGCCGAGGCAGAGCTGGAGGCGGCGTCGGTCCGTGCTTGGACCGACGCGGCAGCGGCATGGGCCCAAGCCGGCGCGGAGCCGGCCTGGCGCGAGATGCCGGAGGGCACGGTGGTGGCGGCGACGGTCTTTGAGCCGTCATCGGTGAGGAAGCGCGGCCGTGGAGGCCGGGCTGAGGTGGTGATCCCCGGCCGGGAGGTCGTGGAGGTGGGGGATGACACCCCGCCGCGGGCCGACGTGGTCGAGCGAGCGGGGACTGATGGTGGTGGAGGCGGCGTCGTTTTGGAAGAGACGCTGCGGGCGGCGGCGTCGTAGGCGCCGCCGGTTTTGGAGGATGCACCGCGGGTGGTGGTACTGGAGGCCACCCCGGCAGCTGGGCCGGAGACGGCGACGCAGGGCGTCCCGGTGTTCGGGTCAGAGACGGCGACGCTGGGCGTCCCGGCGCCTGGGTCGTCGTCGGCGCTAGGAGGGGCGTCGGAGGAGGTGCTGGCCATGTCGCGAGCGGGCAGCGGGGAGTACGCCTTGGTGCCCCGACAGGGAGGGCGCCGAACTGCCGTGCCGCAGCCGGCGCGGAGCGGGGGCGCCGTTGTCTTCGGGCCTCAGACCCAGGAGGAGGCGGCGCTGGACGCCGTCAGTCGCTACTTGCGAGGCCGGACGGAACGGCTCGGGGCCTTCGTCCAGGCCGAGGTGGAGCGGACGCGCGACCTGGAGCGTGCCGTTCTGGTAAGTCTTCTTGTAATTTCTTCTTCGTGGGGGCACGCCAGCGCACCCACTGGGTGTAGCCCCCTAGGTTCGGGCCAACTACATAGTAGTTGGGTCGAATCTTTAGAGTGTTGGCCATGTTCTGATTTCTGCTTTCTTCAGCATCTCGACGCCTTCCGGGTCGCCGCCTACAATCGTCTCCTGGGCAAGCACCGGGAGCTCATGGAACAGCTTTCCGCCAAGGAGGAGGAGCTCCACGTCGCCGCAGGTATTCTTGTGCTCTTTTCTAGTTGGGGCGCGCTAGCGCACCCACTGGGTGTAGCCCCCGAGATTCGGGCCAACTGTGTAACAGTTGGGCCAAATCTTAAGTCTTGCTTTTTTCTTCTGCTGAGTCCTTCTTTTTCGCAGCCGAGGTGCTGTCCTGGCGGACTCGTCTGCTCCAGGCCGGTCATCACTACGGCCGGCTCGTTGCCGACACTGGCCGTCTTGGCGTTGAGGCGGCGCAGGCGAGGGCGGAGGCGGCCGAGGCTCGGCGGTCTCTCGACGAGGCCAACCGGCTGCATGAGCAGCTGGCGGGTCACAAGAGCCGCCTCGACGTCGAGGTGGAGCTTCTTAAGGCGGAAGCCGCCAAGGTGGTAGAGGCGCAGCAGGCCCTGGTGGAGGCGGACCAGCAGCGCGGCCAGCTGGCCGAAGACAAGGGCCGGCTCCAGGCCGAGGTGGATCGCCTGCGGGGGCAGGTTGCCACGGCTGAGGGTGCCCGTCAGAACGAGGCCCGTCGCCGGGAGGCGGCCGAGAAGGCGGCCGAAGACAAGGACGCCGAGCTGAAAGCGGCCCTTGCCAAGGCGGCCGATCTGGAGAAGGCGCTCGAGGAGCGCGACCGCGCCATCGAGCGGGAGCGGCGTGGTACGTTGCTTGAGGCGCAGCTCCTAGAAGAGTCCTTCTCCAGTAAGTGCTTTTTCTTGTCATTTGCCGGGTCGGGATCCGGCTATTCTTCCTTGTTGTTCTTCTTCTAACTCGCTTCTTCCTTTGCGGCAGGGGCCTTCCCAGAGACGCAACGGCTGGCGGAGGAAGCCATCCGCTATCAGCGCGGCCCGACCGGCGTCGTTGGGTCCGGGACGGATCCGCGGGTGGCCCGGACCTTCCCGGAGATCATCGCTGCCGCTGAGGCCCGTCTACAGGTCCTGGGAACGCAGTTGGGGCGGCTGTCCCATGCCGGCACTGCAATGACGGCGGCCCTATGGCCGGACTCCATCCAACCGAGCAGCTTCTCGCGCCTGGCGTGTTGGTTGGAGATGGGGCCGGACCGGCTTGGCGAATGGCGCGTCTCCGCCGCTCGTGCCGGTGCTGAGATGGCGCTCTGGTTCGTGCTGTCCTGGCATCCGGACCTGCGGCTGGACGCGTTGATGGGCCAGCGGGCCGGTTCGGAGCAGCTCTTGCAGGAGCAAGCCGGCCTGATCGCCTCCCGGGCCAGCTACATCGCCGAGTTCGCCTTCCACGACGAGTTCCATCCGGAGCAGACGGAAGACGGCGGGGTCGTGGACGGCGATGACTACGGCTTGCTCCTCCACGATCCGGAGGGGAGCTCGGAGGAGACGGGCGTCTACCGCGACGCGGGTGCTGAGGAGGACACCGGCACCTTGCTAGACCCGGAGGCCGCCAGGGGAGAGCCGTCGATGTCGCGACGTGGCGCTGGAGATGCCTGAGACACTTTGTGTAAAATCTGTTAAATAGCAGGTCCACCCATCCACTGGGGGTTTTAGGGTGTAATGAACTCGGGCCGTGGGCCTTTTCTTAAATACTTGTGTAGATGTCGTGGGTGCTTTTGATTTTTGCCTTCCGTTTTTTGACCGATTTCATGCGCTTTTCCTTTCTCAAACCTCCCC
>NC_057796.1:297856131-297891444 GCF_018294505.1 Triticum aestivum
GCGCGGCGATGTGGGTGGCGCGGGGCGGTGGCGGCACGGGGGCGGGGCGGCCGGCGACGGGGGTGGCGCGGGGCGCGGCGGCTCGGGCTCGGGGAGGAGAAAGGGGACAGAGAGAGAGTGGTCGGGCGCGGGGGGGTTTGATTTTTAGTTAGGGCACGGTTCTTTGTCGTCTGCTAGCAGCCTACCTGACGGACGTCGGTTTAAGCACTTTGTTTGCCGTCTGCTAGCTGACGGGAAAGAAAGTGGCCGTTAGGTGGTTCTCACTAGTGGGCCACCCTGCCTCTTTGCCGTCCGCTCGCTGACAACAAAGCTTGTATGTCGTCCGCTGGCTGACGGAAAAGATTTGGCCGACGGCAAACGTGCTCTTTGCCGTCAGCTCTTTCTTTACCGTCAGCTCTTTCTTTACCGTCAGCTTTTCGTATACTGACGGCAAAGATCCTGATTCCAGTAGTGCTTAGGTCATCCACTTGAGGGAAAATTGCTACTGTCCTACAAAACTCTGCGCTTGGAGGCCCAACACGTGTCTACAAGAATAAAGTTGCGTAGTAGACATCAAGCTCTTTTCTGGCGCCGTTGCCGAGGAGGTGAGTGCATGAAGGTTTATCTTTAGATCTTGCAATTCAATCTTTTAGTTTCTTGTTTATCACTAGTTTGGTCTATAAAAGAAAACTACATATATAAAAATAGAATTTAGGTTGCATCACATTATTGATCATCTTTATAATATCTTTCTTAAAAAAATATGGTTCAAAAAATTGTGCTCAATTGTTAGAAGAAGAAGTCAATAAAATGTTTGGCACAAAATATTTGAATGATGAGCATGATTGCAATGTTGTTAGTATGAATTCTTTGAATATCCATGACGCAAATGATATGCAAAGCCATAAGCTTGGGGATGCTATATTTGATGAATATGATATTTTTAGTCCCCCAAGTTTTGATGAGAAAATTTATTATGATGATTGCATGCCTCCTATTTATGATGATTGTATTGATGAAAGTGGATTTGGAGAGGTCGTGACTTTATTTAATGATGAATCCACTATTTTGGAGGAGGTTGCAATTGATTACGACAACAAAGTTCCTATATATGATGATTATGGTGATGACATGTATGCTATATTGAATAATGATAACCATGAAACTTGTCATGATGATTTAAATTTTCACTCTCATGATAGTTATTTTTGTTGAGTTTGCACCCATCACTATTGATGAGAAGAAATTTGCTTATGTGGAGAGTAACAAAAATTTTATGCTTGTGGTCATGAAAAGAATGCTTTATGTAATAGCTATATTGTTGAATTCATCCATGATGCTACTGAAAATTATTACGAGGGAGGAACATATGCTTGTAGGAATTGCAATAATATCAAGTTTCCTCTCTTTATGTTGAAAGTTTTGAAGTTATGCATGTTTTGCCTTCCTATGCTAGTTGATTCTTGTTCCCATAAATTGTTTGCTCACAACATCCCTATGCATAGGAAGTGGGTTAGACTTAAATGTGCTTGTCATGTGCTTCATGATGCTCTCTTTATGTTTCAATTCTTATCTTTTATGCGAGCATCATTGAAACCATCATGCCTAGCTAAAAGGCATTAAAGAAAAGCGCTTGGTGGGAGACAACCCAACACTTTTACCTACTGTTTTTGTGTGTTAACATTATTAAGATACTGTATTAATCATGTTTTATTGCTTTTGTTTCAATAAAGTGCCACGTAAAGCCTTTGGGATCATGTTGGGTGATAGTTGATTTGACCCTGCTGAAAAACAGAAACTTTTGCGCTCACGAAAATAATTCGTATTTTTAACAGAAGAGTGCTTTTGAGTTGATTCTTTTTGCAGAAGTTTAATATACAAATTTCTCACGTGGTCCTAATTTTTTCAAAAAAAAATTGAGTAGCAGAAGTATGGTTTGAGTATAGATTACTACAGACTATTCTGTTTTTGACAGATTCTGTTTTCAATGCATAGTTTGCTTGTTCTCTAGTTTCTATGGCTTATATTGCTCAATATAAATTGTGGAAATGATATGCTACAGTAGGCATTGTGTGAGAAAAATTATGAATCTTGTCTTTGACAGTACCAAAGTGAAATGGTTTGCTCTTTATCATACTAACCTATCTCAAGAAGTTTCGCTAAGGTTTGTGTGATTGAAGTTTTCAAGTTTTGGGTGAGATGTCGATATGAGGAGAATAAGGATTGACAAGAACCTAAGCTTGGGGATGCCCAAGGCACCCCAATGTGATATTCAAGGAATATCCAAGCAACTAAGCTTCGGGATGCCCCGGAAGGCATCCCCTCTTTCGTCTCGAACATTATCGGTAACCTCACTTGGAGCTACGTTTTCATTCATTACATGATATGTGTTTTGCTTGGAGTGTCAATTTATTTTGTTAGGATTTTCTTTTTGTTATTTATAATAATGTTTTGCATCTTTTATTTCAATAAAAGTGACATTGATAGCCTTTACTATGCTCATTTTACAAGTCTACATGTTGCTGTTTGAAAACAGAAAGTTTACCGCTGTTGCAAAAATTCCCTAGAAAAGTCAGAATGTGATAAAATGTTGAAACTTAAAAAAAATAAGCTTTGATAAATTTTCTACAGTGTGGTAGATTTTCATAATCTTTGGAGTTTAAGAAGTATTGATACTCTTGCATTCTTTACAGACTGTACTGTTTTGGCAGATTGCTGTTATGTTTCAATTGCTTGCATATGCTTGCTTGTTTAATGAATCTATTTGAGGATAGGAGTATTAAATATGTAGAGGAATTTAGTATGCAATGTTGAATAATAATTTTAGTGATTTGCTACAGTAGAGAATGATAAAGCTTTTGCATTGGTTTATACTAACTTATCTCACGAGTTCTTGTTGAGTTTTGTGTGGATGAAGCTTTTGAGATTTAGGTAAACCGTGATATGAGAAGAATTAAGGAGCCACAAAAGCTCAAGCTTGGGGATTCCCAAGGCATCCCAAGATAATATTTCAAGAAGTCTCAAGAATCTAAGCTTGGGGATGCCCCGGTAGGAATCCCACCTTTCTTCATCAACAATTATCGGTTAGTATCGGTTGATCCTAAGTTTTTGCTTCTTCACATGAGTTGTGCTATTCTTGAAATGTCATTTTATTTTGTTTTGCTTGCTGTTTGAATAAAATACTTAGATCTGATTTTTTTAAATAAAATAGAGTCCTCGAATAGTTGCCAAGGAGGCTAAGTAAGCGCCATTCACATCCCGTAAACGAAGCTCTTTTCTTTGGAATTGCTCTTGTGCTTCACTTATATCCTACGAGTAAATTGTTGAATAAATTGAATGTCATGAAGTTGAAATCATATCATGCCTAGTGGTAGCTTCACATTGGGTTTAGAAAGTGAAATCTTTTGAGGCTTGACAATCACAATATTGGTCATACAAGAAATTCACGAATTATTAGTATAAGGAAGAGAACTTTCACATGCAAATACACTATCCTGGAAATCTTTTGTGATTGTGAGCCCCATCAAAATATTATATGGAAAAATTGTTGACGTTGGACAAGGAAGACAACGTAATGGTTTATGTTTGTTCATATTCACATAGAAGTTATATTGTCATAGATCCTTCAACATGTGGTGCTTGCCCCCCATCTTTGCTAGCCAAAAATTCCGCACTAAGTAGAGATACTACTTGTGCATCCAAAAACCCTTAAACCCAAATCTTATTTGCAAGAGTCCACCATACCTACCTAAGGATTGAGCAAGATCCTTGATACGTCCAATGTATCTATAATTTTTGATTGTTCCATGCTATTATATTATCTGTTTTGGATGTTTAATGGGATTTATTATGCACTTTTATATTATTTTTGGGACTAACCTACTAACCAAAGGCCCAGTGCAAATTGCTGTTTTTTTTGCCTATTTCCGTGTTTCGCAGAAAAGGAATATCAAACGGAATCCAAACGGAATAAAACCTTCGGGAGAGTTATTTTTGGAATAAACGCAATCCAGGAGACTTGGAGTGGACGTCAAGGAAGCAACGAGGCGGCCACGAGGCAGGGAGGCGCGCCCCCACCCTCGTGGGTCCCTAGTGGCTCCACCGACCTACTTCCTTCGCCTATACATACTCATATACCCCGAAAACATCCGAGAGCACCACGAAACCCTATTTCCACCGCCGCAACCTTCTGTACCCATGAGATCCCATCTCGGGGCCTTTTTCGGTGCTCCGCCGGAGGGGGAATCGATCACGGAGGGCTTCTACATCAACACCATAGCCTCTTCGATGACGTGTGAGTAGTTTACCACAGACCTTCAGGTCCATAGTTATTAGCTAGATGGCTTCTTCTCTCTCTTTGGATCTCAATACAAAGTTCTCCTCGATTCTCTTGGAGATCTATTCGATGTAATTCTTTTTGCGGTGTGTTTGTCGAGATCCGATGAATTGTGGGTTTATGATCAAGATTATCTATGAACAATATTTGGTTCTTCTCTGAATTCTTATATGTATGATTTGATATCTTTGCAAGTCTCTTCGAATTATCAGTTTGGTTTGGCCTACTAGATTGATCTTTCTTGCAATGGGAGAAGTGCTTAGCTTTGGGTTCAATCTTGCGGTGTCCTTTCCCAATGACAGTAGGGGCAGCAAGGCACGTATTGTATTGTTGCCATCGAAGATAAAAAGATGGGGTTTATATCATATTGCTTGAGTTTATCCCTCTACATCATGTCATATTGCCTAATGCATTACTCTGTTCTTATGAACTTAATACTCTAGATGCATGCTGGATAGCGGTCGATGTGTGGAGTAATAGTAGTAGAAGCAGATCGTTTCGGTCTACTTGTCACAGACATGATGCCTATATACATGATCATGCCTAGATATTTTCTCATAACTATGTGTGTTTCTATCAATTGCTTGACAGTAATTTGTTCACCCACCGTAGATTATGCTATCTTGAGAGAAGCCACTAGTGAAACTTATGGCCCCCGGGTCTATTTTCCATCATATAAGTTTCCGATCTATTTTATTTTGCAATCTTTACTTTCCAATCTATATCATAAAAATACCAAAAATATTTATCTTATTATCTCTATCAGATCTCACTTTTGCAAGTGGCCGTGAAGGGATTGACAACCCCTTTGTCGTGTTGGTTGCAAGATTCTTATTTGTTTGTGCAGGTACAAGGCGACTTGCGTGTAACCTCCTACTGGATTGATACCTTGGTTCTAAAAAACTGAGGGAAATACTTATGCTACTTTGCTGCATCACCCTTCCCTCTTCCTCTTCAAGGGAAAACCAACGCATGATCGAGAAGTAGCAAGAAGGATTTCTGGCGCCGTTGCCGGGGAGGCTTATGCCAAGTCAAGTCAAGATTTGATCTCCCAGCAACTAGCCATTTCTGGCGTCGTTGCCGGGGAGATCTACGCACAAGTCAAGACATACCAAGTACCCATCTGAAAGAACATGCGGTGCCCCCATGTTTAGTTTTGGTAATTGATGACAATCTCTATGGACTAATGGTTGCCTTGAGTTATATTTGAAGGATTTGTCCATAGGCATTTCTTGAAGTCCATGTGTTGGTTTCAAGGAGTTTATGTGGTGACGAATGTGTTATTAAGGAATTATCCAAAGATTGGTCATGTGAGAGTTGAGCTTATTGCAAGCATGTCTTGAAGAAGAAGATTGTGTGATCATTCATGTTTACCTTCAAGACATCATCCAAATGGAGAGAGTTGGAAAGAGTCAAGGTTGATCAAGACTAAATCAAGAGTGAATCAAGTTGATCAACACACAAAGCGCACAAGATGTACCGAGGGATCAAGCGATCCCATGGTATGGTAAGCATTGTCAATTACGCTTTGTGTACTAACCCATGGTCTTCATGAGAGTTCTTTGTGAGGTTAGGTTGCGGTGTGCAAGTTCAAGTGAAGCATCGTGAAGAGATCAAATGCTTGAAGCTTGCCGTCCATTGTGGTGACAATGGACTTTTGAAGATGTGCGGAAGAGTGGCTCACCCATAGTGGAGTATGGGGGAGCAATCAACTAGTCTTCATCGAGCCAACGCAACCAAGTAAGGTGGTCCAACTTGAGGGAGTCAAGATCGTCATCATCTAGCTCAAGTGGACCATGTGCAAGGCAAAGGTTTGCTCTTGATAGGTTTTCTATTTTACCGGTCTCATGTTGGTAGTCGGGAGACCGGGTCATAGGATCGATTGCCGTACTATCAAGGGGGGCTCTCGATGAGTAGCTTGATCGTATCGTTCATAGAGAGCTCAAACCATTGCATCATTGCATCATCTTTATTGGTTCTTTTTTGGTTCTTCTCTTTGTGAGTTTTGAAGCTTATGGTCATCTTGATGACAAGCTCGAGTTCATCGAAAACGGAGTTCACTCGCATCTTCTATGATGTTGGAGGTTATGTCGGTTCTTCTCGGTTGGAGGTTTCACACCTCTATTTGTTGGCATACCTCCCCTGCCTCTTCTTACTATAACTAGTCGCTGTTTTGATGCTACTCGTCTTCCTCTATCCAACAAGCTTGAGTTTGCTCAATTCGGAGCTCATATGAAGAAGTTTTGGCAGTTTTAGTTTCCTAGCGGTAGTACCGCGGGCCGGAGCGGTAGTACCGCTCTAGAGCGGTAGTACCGCTCCAGAGCGGTAGTACCGCTGGTAGCCCCCAGCCGTAGTACCGCTGCGGTCTCGTACTAGTACCGCCTCGATTCGAGGGGTCTTTTTTCATGTCGGGTTCTACGGTACTAGCTGCGGCAGTGGGGGCCGTAGTACCGCTCGTTTGCGGTAGTACCGCCCTGCCACCGCGGTAGTACCGCTCTGGGCCCAGCGGCAGTACCGCGAGGGGGAGCGGTAGTACCGCTTATAGGGGCAAGCGGTAGTACCGCTGGCCAAGCGGTAGTACCGCTCTCTGCGGGGCTGAAGTGGGGGTAACGGTTGGATTGTTCCCCCCACTATATAAGGAGGTCTTCTTCCCCAATGAACCTTATCCTTTGAGCTCGTGTTCTTCCCCCATTGTTGACCTTCTTCGAGCTTGCTAACTCTCAATCCCTCCATGGATTCTTGCTAGTTTTTGAGGGAAAAGAGAGAGGAGATCTAGATCCACATTTCCACCAATCACTTTCTCCTATATGTGAGGGGAACCCCTTGGATCTAGATCTTGGAGTTCTTGGTGTTCTCCTTCTTGTTCTTCCCCTCTTTTTCCTGCCTAGCATTAGTTGCTTCGGTGGGATTTGAGAGAGAAGGACTTGGGCACTCCGTGTGCCCTTGCCATTGCATTTGGTGCATCGGTTTGAGTTCTCCACAGTGATACGTGGAAGTTACAAGTTGAGAAGCTTATTACTCTTGGGTGCTTGGTGCCCTTGAGCTTGTTCCTCTTGGGTGCTTGGGCGCCCTAGACGGTTGGTGGTGTTCGGAGCTCAATCATTGTGGTGTAAAGCTCCGGACAAGCGTCGGGGTCTCCAATTAGGTTGTGGAGATCGCCCCGAGCAATTTGACGGGTACCAGTGACCGCCCCAAGGGTTGCCAAAGTGTACGGGTTCGGTGACCGCCCCCAAGGGTTGCCATTTGTACGGGTTCGGTGACCGCCCTCAAGGGTCCCTTAGTGGAATCACGGCATCTTGCATTGTGCGAGGGCGTGAGGAGATTACGGTGGCCCTAGTGGCTTCTTGGGGAGCATTGTGCCTCCACACCGCTCCAAACGGAGATTAGCATCCACAAGGGTGTGAACTTCGGGATACATCATCGTCTCCGCGTGCCTCGGTTATCTCTTATCCGAGCTCTTTACTTATGCAATTTACTTTGTGGTAGCCATATTGCTTCTTGTCATATATCTTGCTATCACCTAGTAGTTTATCTTGCTTAGCATAAGTTGTTGGTGCACATAGGTGAGCCTAGTTGTTGTAGGTTTTGTGCTTGACAAATTAACCGCTAGGTTTATTCCGCATTTGTTCAAGCCTTCCGTAATTATTTTAAAGCGCCTATTCACCCCCCCCCCTCTAGGCGACATCCACGATCTTTCACCATCACAAACTCTTATCCCTCGCATTACATTATTTGCCATTTGCCTCTTGTTTTCCTCTCCCCCACTTCACCTTTGCCTTTTCTTCGCCTTCTTCCCGTTTGTCTTTTTGTTTGTGTTTCCATGTGCCTTCTATTTGCTTGCTTCTTTGCTTGCTAAAAATCTATTGATATGGATCCACTTAAAGTGTTCTACTTGGATCATCTTTGATCTATATGTGCTCGTGCTGAAACCCCAACTAGTTTAGTTGAGGGAAAATCTTTAGATGAGCATGCTCATTTTGTGCGTCATCGTTTGTCTGAAAAGTGGAAGCTCTTATGGTATCAAATAAATAGTTTGCTATGCTATGCTTGGAATCTTTGTGAAATTTATGATTTTACTTGTTGCTCTAAGAACCCTAAAAACACCTTCCCTACCTATGTGAGTTTAATGATAATGAAATCTTATCTTCTTATGGAAAGGGTGTTTATAGTTACCATGATATCAAAAAAATTGAAGAATTTGTCGTTTTTAAGGGTGATCATGAAGTTGCTTGTTTGATTGAAAAGTATGATATTACTCTCTACAAATCTGAAAACTCCGACATACTTAAATATGGCTATGAAAACTATGCTCATAATGCCTATGTTAAGGAATTTATTGAGAGAATGACCGTTGCTTTGGAAGAAAATAATGATATGCATGAATCTATAGATAATTATGATTCCGATGATTTGATTGAAATACCCCTTGATGAACATGATGCTTGCTATACTTGTGGCCATGATGCCAATATTTATGAAGATGAATTTGCTATAGTTCCTTATGTTAAACATGAGATCGTTGCTATTGCACCCATACTTGATAGTTCCTTCGATGAAAAGCATGATTGCAATGATGTTATTATAAATTCTCTTAATGTCAATTGTGTTAATGATATGCAAAACCTCAATCTTGGGGATGCTAGTTTTGCTATGTCTACTGCTTGTTGCAATGATCATGATTGGGGTGATTTTTCTTATGATCTTGAAAATTTATTTAAGCCCCATGGTGAATATGAGATTGATAATAGTGTTTGCAATAATATTGAAAGTGGGTTTGGAAGAGTGTCAACTTTAGATCCCACATATTTGGAGAATGTTCAATCTTATGAATTTTTTGATAAAAGTGGGTTTGGAGAGGTCATGACTTTAGTTAATGTTAATCCCACTATTTTGGAAGAGTGTCAACTTCGCATGCATGTGGATCGTGTTGAGAATATGTTATGTGATAGCTATTTTGTTGAATTTTCTTATGATCCTACATGTAATTATTATGAGAGAGGAAAATATGGTTGTAGAAATTTTCATGTTACTAAATTACCTCTCTTCATGTTGAGAATGCTATTGTCTCTTTCTTCTTCCTTGCATATGCTAGTTTTTGCTTGCCTTGAAAATTTGTTTGCTTACAAAATGCCTATGCATAGGAAGTATTTTAGACTTAGATGTGTTTGTCACGTGTTTTATGATGATCTCTTTGCGCTTCAATTCTTGTCTGTCATGTGAGCATCATTAAAATTATCAATGCCTAGCTAAAAAGGCTTTAAAGAAAAGCGCTTGTTGGGAGGCAACCCAATTTTATTTTTGTTCCTTGCTTTTTGTTCCTGTTTATTAATAAATAATTCATCTAGCCTCTGGTTATATTTGGTTTTATGTTTTAATTAGTGTTTGTGCCAAGTAAAACCTATAGGATCTTCTTGGGTGATAATTATTTGATCTTGCTGAAAAAGTCAGAAACTTTCTACTCACGAAACAATTGTTAAAAATCACCAGAACGTGATAAAATACTGATTCCAATTGCAGTAGATCAATAATAAAATTATCTAGGTCTTCATATTTTGGTAGAATTTTTGAGTTACAGAAAGTTTGCGTTAGATACAGATTGCTACAGACTGTTCTGTTTTTGACAGATTCTGTTTTTCGTGTGTTGTTTTCTTATTTTGATGAATCTATGGCTAGTATCGGGGGGTATGAACCATAGAGAAATTGGAATACAGTAGGTTTAACACCAATATAAATAAAGAATGAGTTCATTACAGTACCTTAAAGTGGTGGTTTGTTTTATTTCGCTAACGGAGCTCATGAGATTTTCTTTTGAGTTTTGTGTTGTGAAGCTTTCAAGTTTTTGGGTAAAGATTTGATGGATTATGGAACAAGGAGTGGCAAGAGCCTAAGATTGGGGATGCCCAAGGCACCCCAAGGTAAAATTCAAGGACAATCAAAAGCCTAAGCTTGGGTATGCCCCGGAAGGCATCCCCTCTTTCGTCTTCGTCTATCAGTAACTTTACTTGAGGCTATATTTTTATTCACCACATGATATGTGTTTTGCTTGGAGCGTCGTGTATGATTTGAGTCTTTGCTTTTTAGTTTACCACAATCATCCTTGCTGTACACACCTTTTGGGAGACACACACATGAATCGGAATTTATTAGAATACTCTATGTGCTTCGCTTATATCTTTTGAGCTAGATAATTTTGCTCTAGTGCTTCGCTTATATCTTTTAGAGCACGGTGGTGGTTTTATTTTATAGAAATTATTGATCTCTCATGCTTCACTTATATTATTTTGAGAGTCCTACAAAACAGCATGGTGATTTGCTTTGGTTAAAATTCTAGTCCTAAAGTGATGAGCATCCAAGATAGGTATAATAAAAACTATCATATAAAGTGCATTGAATACTATGAGAAGTTTGATACTTGATAACTATTTTGAGATATGAAGATGGTGATATTAGAGTCATGCTAGTTGAGTAGTTGTGAATTTGAGAAATACTTGTTCTAAAGTTTGTGATTCCCGTAGCATGCACGTATGGTGAACCGTTATGTGATGAAGTCGGAGCATGATTTATTTATTGATTGTCTTCCTTATGAGTGGCGGTCGGGGACGAGCGATGGTCTTTTCCTACCAATCTATCCCCCTAGGAGCATACGTGTAGTACTTCGTTTCGATAACTAATAGATTTTTGCAATAAGTATGTGAGTTCTTTATGACTAATGTTGAGTCCATGGATTATACGCATTCTCACCATTCCACCATTGCTAGCCTCTCTAATACCATGCACCTTTCGCCGGTATCATACACCCACCATATACCTTCCTCAAAACAGCCACCATACCTACCTATTATGGCATTTCCATAGCCATTCCGAGATATATTGCCATGCAACTTTCCACCGTTCCGTTTGTTATGACACGTTTCATCATTGTCATATTGCTTTGCATGATCATGTAGTTGACATCGTATTTGTGGCAAAGCCACCTTTATAATTCTTTCATACATGTCACTCTTGATTCATTGCATATCCCGGTACACCGCCGGAGGCATTCACATAGTCATATTTTGTTCTAAGTATTGAGTTGTAATTTTTGAGTTGTAAGTAAATAAAAATGTGATGATCATCATTATTAGAGCATTGTCCCAAGTGAGGAAAGGATGATGGAGACTATGATTCCCCCACAAGTCGGGATGAGACTCCGGACGAAAAATAAAAAAAATAAAAAAAGAGGCCATAAAAAAAGAGAAAAGGCCCAAATAAAAAATAAAAAAATGAGAGAGAAAGAGAGAAGGGACAATGTTACTATCCTTTTACCACACTTGTGCTTCAAAGTAGCACCATGATCTTCATGATAGAGAGTCTCCTATGTTGTCACTTTCATATACTAGTGGGAATTTTACATTATAGAACTTGGCTTGTATATTCCAATGATGGGATTCCTCAAAATGCCCTAGGTCTTCGTGAGCAAGCGAGTTGGATGCACACCCACTTAGTTTCTTTTGTTGAGCTTTCATACACTTATAGCTCTAGTGCATCCATTGCATGGCAATCCCTACTCACTCACATTGATATCTATTGATGGGCATCTCCATAGCCCGTTGATATGCCTAGTTGATGTGAGACTATCTTCTCCTTTTTGTCTTCTCCACAACCACCATTCGATTCCACATATAGTGCTATGTCCATGGCTCACGCTCATGTATTGCGTGAAGATTGAAAAAGTTTGAGAACATCAAAAGTATGAAACAATTGCTTGGCTTGTCATCAGGGTTGTGCATGATTTAAATATTTTGTGTGCTGAAGATAGAGCATAGCCAGACTATATGATTTTTTAGGGATAACTTTCTTTGGCCATGTTATTTTCAGAAGACATGATTGCTTTGTTAGTATGCTTGAAGTATTATTATTTTTATGTCAATATTAAACTTTTATCCTGAATCTTCCGGATCTGAATATTCATGCCACAATAAAGAAAATTACATTGAGAATTATGCTAGGTAGCATTTCCACATCAAAAATTCTGTTTTTATCATTTACCTACTCGAGGACGAGCAAGAATTAAGCTTGGGGATGCTTGATACGTCTCCAACGTATCTATAATTTTTGATTGTTCCATGCTACTATATTATCTGTTTTGGATGTTTAATGGGCTTTATTATGCACTTTTATATTATTTTTGGGACTAACCTACTAACCAAAGGCCCAGTGCAAATTGCTGTTTTTTTGCCTATTTCAGTGTTCGGAATCCAAACGGAATGAAACCTTCGGGAGAGTTATTTTTGGAACAAACGCAATCCAGGAGACTTGGAGTGGACGTCAAGGAAGCAACAAGGCGGCCACGAGGCAGGGAGGCGCGCCCAGGGGGGTAGGCGCGCCCCCACCCTCGTGGGCCCCTCGTGGCTCCACCGACCTACTTCCTTCACCTATATATACTCATATACCCCGAAAACATCCGAGAGCACCACAAAACCCTATTTCCACCGCCGCAACCTTCTGTACCCGTGAGATCCCATCTTGGGGTCTTTTCCGGCGCTCCGCCGGAGGGGGAATCGATCACGGAGGGCTTCTACATCAACACCATAGCCTCTCCCATGATGTGTGAGTAGTTTACCACAGACCTTCGGGTCCATAGTTATTAGCTAGATGGCTTCTTCTCTCTCTTTGGATCTCAATACAAAGTTCTCCTCGATTCTCTTGGAGATATATTCGATGTAATTCTTTTTGCGGTGTGTTTGTCGAGATCCGATGAATTGTGGGTTTATGATCAAGATTATCTATGAACAATATTTGGTTCTTCTCTGAACTCTTATATGTATGATTTGATATATTTGCAAGTCTCTTCGAATTATCAGTTTGGTTTGGCCTACTAGATTGATCTTTCTTGCAATGGGAGAAGTGCTTAGCTTTGGGTTCAATCTTGCGGTGTCCTTTCCCAGTGACAGTAGGGGCAGCAAGGCACGTATTGTATTGTTGCCATCGAGGATAAAAAGATGGGGTTTATACCATATTGCTTGAGTTTATCCCTCTACATCATGTCATCTTGCCTAATGCGTTACTCTGTTCTTATGAACTTAATACTCTAGATGCATGCTGGATAGCGGTCGATGTGTGGAGTAATAGTGGTAGATGCAGAATCCTTTTGGTCTACTTGTCGCGGACGTGATGCCTATATACATGATCATGCCTAGATATTCTCATAACTATGCACTATTCTATCAATTGCTCGGCAGTAATTTGTTCACCCACCGTAATACTTATGCTATCTTGAGAGAAGCCACTAGTGAAACCTATGGCCCCGGGGTCTATTTTCCATCATATAAGTTTCCGATCTATTTTATTTTGCAATCTTTACTTTCCAATCTATATCATAAAAATACCAAAAATATTTATCTTATTATCTCTATCAGATCTCACTTTTGCAAGTGGCCGTGAAGGGATTGACAACCCCTTTATCGTGTTGGTTGCAAGGTTCTTATTTGTTTGTGCAGGTACAAGGCGACTTGCGTGTAACCTCCTACTGGATTGATACCTTGGTTCTCAAAAACTGAGGGAAATACTTACGCTACTTTGCTGCATCACCCTTTCCTCTTCAAGGGAAAACCAACGCATGCTCGAGAGGTAGCAATCCTTCAAGTAAGTTGTCCGGTGCAATAAGGAAATAAAAATTGCTTCTAAAAGTGTTAGATCATTTAGTGTAAGAGAAAATTGAGCATTGTACGAACTTGTGATGGCAAAGCAATAAAAGCGACGGACTGCATAATAAAGGTTGCTATCATAAGGGGCAATATAACATGACGTTCTTTTGCACTAAGGGGTTGAGCATACAAACAAATAAGCGCATGGCAACCTCTGCTTCCCTCTGCGAAGGGCCTATCTTTTACTTTTCAGTATTTATTTTTATGCAAAGAGTCAAAGTTATTCTCTCTATTCCTTGTTTATCTCTTTTGGCAAGCATCATGTGGTGAGGAAAGATCTAGGCACATATGTCCAGTTGAATATGGGTAGCATGAGTTATTATTGTTGACATGACCCTTGAGGTGAATACGTTGGGAGGCAAAACAAGAAGCCCCTATCTTTCTATGTGTCCGGTTGAAACGTTTTGCTCATGTGTATGCGGTGAGTGTTAGCAATCATAGAAGACTATGATGGTTGAGTATGTGGAGCTCTTACTTAAACTCTGTTGAATAAGTTGAATTGCAATTGCTTGGTGATTAAGAACATAGGTTGTTGAGTTTCAAGAGAGTTCATTGTTTGAACCTTAACATGTGAATTGGTTGCTACTATAACATGAGAAGTTTTATAAGAAAGAATTGTTGTTATGATGCTAGGAAAAGTGATTGAAATTTTCATTGATCGAACTTGTGCACTTTGCTAGCATTCACACTTCATGAATTATTTCTTTTATCATTTACCTACTAGAGGACGAGTAGGAATTAAGCTTGGGGATGCTGATACGTCTCCAACGTATCTATAATTTATGAAGTATTCATGCTATTATTTTATCATTGTTGGATGTTTTACAATCATTTTATATCAACTTTATATCATTTTTTGGGACTAACCTATTGACCCAGTGCCCAGTGCGAGTTGCTATTTTTTGCTTGTTTTTTACATCACAGGAAATCAATATCAAACGGAGTCCAAACACTGCGAAACTTGCTGGAGATTTTTTATGGACCAGAACACCCAAGATGGGCCAGAGCAGCACCTGGGGGGTGCCCCGAGGGGGGCACAACCCACCAGGGCGCGCCTGGGGGCCCAGGCGCGCCCAAGTGGGTTGTGCCCACCTCGGTGGCCTTCCGCACCCCCTCTTTACCCTATAAATTCACAAATATTCCAAAACCCTTCGGGGTTAACCTAGATCAGAAGTTCCGCCACCGCAAGGCTTTGTAGCCACCGAAAACGAATCTAGACCCCGTTCCGGCACCCTGTCGGAGGGGGGAATCATCTCCGGTGGCCATCTTCATCATCCCGGCGGCCACCACGACGAGGAGGGAGTAGTCCACCCTCAGGGCTGAGGGTTTGTACCACATCAATATCTTGCAATGTCCTCCTGGACGAGCTGGGGTGGAACTACGATGAAAGGCTGGCGAGGAGGCTAGGGAATGGGAGCGAAGGTGGGAGGGCCTATGTTAAAGGCATGAGCGGAGGACTGAGGCGCGAAGCATGGAGCAGGGCGTGAGGTGCGGATGGGGCGTGGCGGGGAGAGGTTGAGGCAACGGGCGGTGGCAGCGGCCGCCTCATCGAGGTCGTTGACGGCTTTGATGGGGTGGAGTTGGAGCCGGACGGCGACGTCGTCGACTGGGTTGGAAAGATCTGGAGGAGGGGTGTTGAGGTCGGGGGCAGACTCCGGGCAGATGAGGTGTGGCTTGTTGGAGGAGGAGCTGAAGCTGCGTGGCAGGCTCGTGGAGGAGGAGCCAGCGCCATCCACCTCCACCATGAAGGGGCCGAGGCGAAGCATGGCTGGGGCGTCATTCGTTGCAGCGTGGTCATGCATGGCGTCCATGGCACTGGGGAGGCATAAAGCAGGGTTAGAGAGAGGGGAAGGGAAGGAAGGCAACTTTGGGAAACAAGGGAGGAGGCGTTTAGCCGTGCACCTGAAGCTATGATGGCCGGAACGCCAACAGCAAGCACAGCGAACAGGGTCGCGGCAGTCGAAGACAACGTGGTCCGATGCCAGACACCGGAAGCACCGCCAGCGACCTGGCTTCTTCTTTTGTTGACG
This sequence comes from Triticum aestivum, assembly GCF_018294505.1. Classification (NCBI taxonomy): domain Eukaryota; kingdom Viridiplantae; phylum Streptophyta; class Magnoliopsida; order Poales; family Poaceae; genus Triticum; species Triticum aestivum. The sequence goes on from NC_057796.1 coordinate 297,872,163, forward strand.
TAGGAGCGAGTGTGTGTGAGTCCATGGGCTGTGGGCTGGTGGTGAATATAAAGGGGAGGGGGAGGGGTGGTGGAGAGCGGGGCTTGGGACGCAGTAGCATGTCACGGTAGGAGGGGGCGGGGCGGAGATCGAGGCGCCGCGTGGCGCGCAGCAGGTGGCATGGGAATCTCCTGTAGCAGCACCAGCAAGGGGAAGGCAAGGTCTCTTGTCATGGCAGAAGGGATTTGGAGGGGACAGCAGCGAAGCTGAGGGGACGGGGGTGGCGCATGCGTGCGAATCCACGCGTTGACCGGCGCGGGGAGAGCGAGAGACGAGCTGGTCTGGGTCACGGGCCGCAAGGGGTCCAGTGTCAGCGTCAGATGCCCAGACCGGAGGCAACCAATTAAGGGGCCACAGGTCATACACATAAGGCGAGGTGGGTGGACTTGGGCAAACTGAGGGGATGGTAGGCAAAGGTGCGCGTCTGTCCTGGCGTATTGGTGGGTCCGGCAGGTCAGAGACTGCGGGAGCTGGTTGTGGTGGTGATAGTGGTGTTGGTTGTTTCTGGTTGGTGGGGCTGCGGTGCTGAGGAGGGATGCCATTGGAGGGGGCGTCGAGGTGTCAGTGGCTTGGGTCGGCCTGGGCTGGGTGAGCTCAGCTACAGAGGCGATCTCGTAGTCCGGAGCGGACGTAGGCTGGGTGTTGCTAAGCAGGCTAAGCATAGCCTTTTCCGTCTCGGGCTGGGTAGCAAATGGTGACAGGAGAGGGCTTGGGTAGATTGCGTGCAGGACGGGAGGATTTTGTGCCCCCGCAGGCAAAGGGCAGCGGTTTGACAGCGAAAAGGGCGCCGGTGAGGTTCTTGGTTCGGGCGAGAGGTCAGTCGTGTCACATGTGGTAGCACCAGAGGAGGTCGAATGGTCAAACGTGCGTGAAGCAGCTGGTCCAGCGGAGGCATGTGAATGAACCGAGGCGGGTACGTCCATGCATGGGGGTGGGCCCGGGATAACATGCAAGGGGGTTGCTGGCTTAGGCCATGCAGCCATGCATGGAGCTGGGGTCGGCGTTGCATGGGAGGAGGTGGTTGGGTTTACTGTAGCATACGTGCATGGGAGCGGATCGGATGTAGCATGCATAGACGGTGAAGAGGTGGGTACGCTGTGCAGTGAAGAGACAACACCCTCTTGCATGCATGCTATAGCATTTATGGGCAATGAGACAATATCCATAGAGATAAGAGGACCAGGCTGCCGATCGGGTACAGGGTAGTTGGTTGTAGCCATCGTCGTATCATGGGAATGAACTTGAGAAAAGAAGTGACCCAAGATAGACTGGACAATGCAAGGGGTGGCGTGGATACGTGGCAACGTAGGGGCAGGTGGTGAGACGTCGAGCTCAGGGAGGGAGTCTAGAGCAGCCTGAGCTAGCAGTTGCGATTCAAACATGAGTAGTTCAAAATGGGTGAAGACGCACGGAGAGAGGGAGATCATTATGGACCGGACATCCAGAGAGGAGACCCAGGTGCAGAAGAGAGTCGCATGTAAAATTTGCACGTAAAAACATTTGAATTTGAAAAAGGTGGTCTAGGGCATCTGCAACTAGCTTAACAGTTGGAGCTATCGACTTAAGAACTTTGACGGCTACCCACACTTGCACTCTTGGGCTAGGATCTAGATCATTGGGCTTGAGAGTGACGTCTAAGTGGTAACCATGCATAATCAGGCTACAAAAGCGAATACCAGGGCGAGCAGGACACACCTTAGGGCTCCGTCAAGGCAGAGACCCAGAGTTCATTGCTGCAGGAGCCAAGCTGGCGTCGGAGAGAGTGGCATGGTGGTCCCCCATCCGTGACGATGAGGCAGAAGCGGCCGGCGAGGGGACACCACGGTGGCCCCCCGCAATCGCGAAGGACGAGGAGCCGGGTAGCACCATGGCCGTCCCAGCAGGATGCGTTGGCGTAGAGCCGGCAGGCGATGGAGGCCGAGGGAACCGCAGCAGGATGCCCGGCCATCTGAAGTCACCAAAGCTGGTGATGAGGCAGGCAACCTCCTGGTATGCAGCGGTGAAGAAGAACCGGCCATCATCCTCCATGGTGATGCTGAAGGCTTCATGATCGCCACCAAAGAGGCAGGCCAGAAGTAGGCCGAATGTGGCGGCGTCAACAGCATGGGGGAACTGAATGATTCTGTCATAAGGACGACAACCATGAACCGCGAGCCCTGCATGGATAGTGATAGGGGAGCGCAGCCGTGACCACGCTAGGCGCTCGAAAGCGAGACCGAGGTCCGGCGAGACCTGTAGAATAGCAGCTAGAGAGCAGCAGGTGGACAGGAGGCCCATGACCGGAGGCGGATGGGAGGCCAGGGTCGGGTCGTAAGGCAGAACGATGAGGGAGACGAGACGCAGCTTGAAGGAGGCATGCTGCAGAACATGGGCAGCCACCTCACCGGAGGCGATGTGAAAGCGAAAGAGCTGGTCGGAGATTTTGTGGACATAGAACTCAAGGGCAACGCCCCCATAGCAGGATTGGAGGAAGGTTGCCGCAAGGGTTTCATCGAGACGAGCAGCAGAGCCCGCAAAGGAGGCAAACAGAGGAATCGCACGGCCTAGGTTGGCGGAGGTGACTAGCGACCGAAAGGAGTGTAGAGGGAGTTTCTTGCGAGCAAGGCCAGCATCGAAGCCGACGCGGAGGAGGCAGTTGAGGGCGACTTGGCCGGCTTGGACGTAGCGAGGTTGCACCGGCGGCGCGGGAGCAGGAGAACTGCACGGAACTGCAGGAAGGGCAGCATGGGAGGAGGGCGGAGGGGGAGCCCCATCCGCCGGGCGGACACCGCGGCAAGCCGGCGGCAACGATGAGGGAGGGTGGGCTGGGTGGTGGGAGGGGGAGGGGGAGGAGGGCGGAGGGGGAGCCATCTGATCTGGTCACTACAAGTTTTCGTCGCCTAAAAAATCATCCCGAATTCTTCAACCCGCAGCTGCGCTATGTAGACGTTGCGAGCGCACGAACCCCAACCGTCCGATCCGTCCCGATACGCACTATCCACAAATGCATATACTCGTCGTTCACCTCCCACACCTTATCCATTCATCCAACCTCACACGCGCCGTCCCACCGGGCGACGCGCCCCTCCGTTGTGCTCCTCCTCCCGTTGACGCGCGCCACGCCAAGCACACCCCCGGTCGCCTCCTCTTCTTGCCCACTCCCGGCGACGAGCGCCGCGCCCAGCACGCGCCCGGACGTCCCCTCCTCCTGCTTCCTCCTGGTGATGCACGCGGCGCCCGGCAGGGCCTGCTCCCCCGGTCCCCTGCGCCGTTGGTCGCCAGCTCAATCTACCTCCCTCCGGCGTGGGCTTTCCCCGTAGGTTGTGTTGTGCAAGCTCTGCGCATTAGGTCGGCCATCTCTTTCTTGATTTCGCAAGCTCTACCATCTCCCTCTCTTGATTTCGTAGTTCAACTTGATTGTTGACCAAGCCAATTGCCCAGGACCACCAAAAACAGCAGCAGACGCCGGCGGCGGCAAGACACACACACACACACACACAACTGGCCTTCAAGGCGCCGCAGCTTGCAGTATGCTGCACCAAACTGTTGGGGATCGTAGCAGAATTTTAAAATTTCCTACGCATCACCAAGATCCATCTATGGAGTATACTAGCAACGAGGGGAAAGGAGTGCATCTACATACCCTTGTAGATCGCGAGCGGAAGCGTTCAAGTGAACGGGGTTGATGGAGTCATACTCGCCGTGATCCAAATCACCGATGACCGAGTGCCGAACGGACGGCACCTCCGCGTTCAACACACGTACGGAGCAGCGACGTCTCCTGCTTCTTGATTTAGCAAGGGGAAAGGAGAGGTTGATGGAGATCCAGCAGCACGACGGCGTGGTGGTGGAAGTAGCGGGGATCTCGGCAGGGCTTTGCCAAGCTTCTGCGAGAGGGAGAGGTGTTGCAGGGGGAGAGGGAGGCGCCAGGGGCTGTAGTACTGCTGCCCTCCCTCCCCCCACTATATATAGGCTCCCTGGGGGGGGCGTCGGCCCTGGATCCCATCTACAAGGGGGGGCGGCGGCCAGGGGGGAAACTTGCCCCCCAAGTCAGGTGGGGCGCCCCCCACCCCTAGGGTTTCCAACCCTAGGCGCAGGGGGAGGCCCATGGGGGGGCGCCCCAGCCCACTAGGGGCTGGTTCCCTTCCCACTTCAGCCCATGGGGCCCTCCGGGATAGGTGGCCCCACCCGGTGGACCCCCGGGACCCTTCCGGTGGTCCCGGTACAATACCGGTGACCCCCGAAACTTTCCCGGTGGCCGAAACTTGACTTCCTATATATAATTCTTCACCTCCGGACCATTCCGGAACTCCTCGTGACGTCCGGGATCTCATCCGGGACTCCGAACAACTTTCGGGTTTCCGCATACTAATATCTCTACAACCCTAGCGTCACCGAACCTTAAGTGTGTAGACCCTACGGGTTCGGGAGACATGCAGACATGACCGAGACGCCTCTCCGGTCAATAACCAACAGCGGGATCTGGATACCCATGTTGCCTCCCACATGTTCCACGATGATCTCATCAGATGAACCACGATGTCGAGGATTCAATCAATCCCGTATACAATTCCCTTTGTCAATCGGCACGTTACTTGCCCGAGATTCGATCGTCGGTATCCCAATACCTTGTTCAATCTCGTTACCGGCAAGTCACTTTACTCGTACCGTAATGCATGATCCCGTGGCTAACTCCTTAGTCACATTGAGCTCATTATGATGATGCATTACCGAGTGGGCCCAGAGATACCTCTCCGTCATACGGAGTGACAAATCCCAGTCTCGATCCGTGCCAACCCAACAGACACTTTCGGAGATACCCGTAGTGCATCTTTATAGTCACCCAGTTACGTTGTGACGTTTGGTACACCCAAAGCACTCCTACGGTATCCGGGAGTTGCACGATCTCATGGTCTAAGGAAATGATACTTGACATTGGAAAAGCTCTAGCAAACGAACTACACGATCTTTTGTGCTATGCTTAGGATTGGGTCTTGTCCATCACATCATTCTCCTTATGATGTGGTCCCATTATCAATGACATCCAATGTCCATAGTCAGGAAACCATGACTATCTGTTGATCAACGAGCTAGTCAACTAGAGGCTTACTAGGGACACGTTGTGGTCTATGTATTCACACATGTATTACGATTTCCGGGTAACACAATTGTAGCATGAACAATAGACAGTTATCATGAACAAAGAAATATAATAATAACCATTTATTATTGCCTCTAGGGCATATTTACAACAGTCTCCCACTTGCACTAGAGTCAATAATCTAGTTACATTGTGATGAATCGAACACCCATAGCGTTCTGGTGTTGATCATGTTTTGCTCTAGGGAGAGGTTTAGTCAACGGATCTGCTACATTCAGGAACGTATGTACTTTACAAATATCTATGTCTCCATTTTGAACACTTTCACGAATGGAGTTGAAGCGACGCTTGATATGCCTGGTCTTCCTGTGAAACCTGGGCTCCTTGGCAAGGGCAATAGCTCCAGTGTTGTCACAGAAGAGAGTCATCGGGCCCGACGCATTGGGAATCACCCCTAGGTCGGTAATGAACTCCTTTATCCAGACTGCTTCCTGTGCTGCCTCTGAGGCCGCCATGTACTCCGCTTCACATGTAGATCCCGCCACGACGCTTTGCTTGCAACTGCACCAGCTTACTGCCCCTGCATTCAAAATATACACGTATCCGGTTTGTGACTTCGAGTCATCTAGATCTGTGTCGAAGCTAGCATCGACGTAACCCTTTACGACGAGCTCTTCGTCACCTCCATAAACGAGAAACATATCCTTAGTCCTCTTCAGGTACTTCAGGATATTCTTGACCGCTGTCCAGTGTTCCATGCCGGGATTACTTTGGTACCTTCCTACCAAACTTACGGCAAGGTTTACATCAGGTCTGGTACACAGCATGGCATACATAATAGACCCTATGGCCGAGGCATAGGGGATGACACTCATCTTTTCTCTATCTTCTGCCGTGGTCGGGCATTGAGCCGTGCTCAATTGCACACCTTGCAATACAGGCAAGAACCCCTTCTTGGACTGATCCATATCGAACTACTTCAATATCTTGTCAAGGTACGTACTCTATGAAAGACCAATGAGGCGTCTCGATCTATCTCTATAGATCTTGATGCCTAATATATAAGCAGCTTCTCCAAGGTCCTTCATTGAAAAACACTTATTCAAGTAGGCCTTTATACTTTCCAAGAATTCTATATCATTTCCCATCAATAGTATGTCATCCACATATAATAAGAGAAATGCTACAGAGCTCCCACTCACTTTCTTGTAAACACAGGCTTCTCCATAAGTCTGTGTAAACCCAAACGCTTTGATCATATCATCAAAACGAATGTTCCAACTCCGAGATGCTTGCACCAGTCCATAGAAGGAGCGCTGGAGCTTGCATACCTTGTTAGCATTCTTAGGATCGACAAAACCTTCCGGCTGCATCATATACAATTCTTCCTTAAGAAAGCCGTTAAGGAATGCCGTTTTGACGTCCATTTGCCATATCTCATAATCATAGAATGCGGCAATTGCTAACATGATTCGGACGGACTTCAGCTTCGCTACGGGTGAGAAAGTCTCATCGTAGTCAACCCCTTGAACTTGTCGATAACCCTTAGTGACAAGTCGAGCCTTATAGATGGTCACGTAAAAATCCGCGTCTGTCTTCTTCTTAAAGATCCATTTATTTTCTATGGCTCGCTGATCATCGGGCAAGTCAGTCAAAGTCCATACTTTGTTTTCATACATGGATCCTATCTCGGATTTCATGGCTTCTAGCCATTTGTCAGAATCCGGGCCCGCCATCGCTTCTTCATAGTTCGAAGGTTCACCGTTGTCTAACAACATGATTTCCAGGACAGGGTTGCCGTACCACTCTGGTGCGGAACGTGTCCTACAAAGTTCAGCAGTAACTTGATCCGAAGCTTCATGATCATCATCATTAACTTCCTCCCCAGTCGGTGTAGGCACCACAGGAACATCTTCCCGCGCTGCGCTACTTTCCGGTTCGGAAGGAGTGACTATCACCTCATCAAGTTCCACTTTCCTCCCACTCAATTCTTTCGAGAGAAACTCTTTCTCCAGAAAGGACCCGTTCTTGGCAACAAAGATCTTGCCTTCGGATCTGAGGTAGAAGGTATACCCAATAGTTTCCTTGGGGTATCCTATGAAGACGCAGTTTTCCGACTTGGGTTCGAGCTTTTCAGGTTGAAGTTTCTTGACATAAGCATCGCATCCCCAAACTTTTAGAAACGACAGCTTAGGTTTCTTCCCAAACCATAATTCATACGGTGTCGTCTCAACAGATTTCGACGGAGCCCTATTTAAAGTGAATGCGCCAGTCTCTAAAGCATAGCCCCAAAATGAGAGCGGTAGATCGGTAAGAGACATCATAGATCGCACCATATCCAATGGAGTGCGATTACGACGTTCGGACACACCATTTCGCTGAGGTGTTCTAGGCGGCGTGAGTTGTGAAACAATTCCACATTTCTTTAAGTGCGTACCAAATTCGTGACTTAAATATTCTCCACCACGATCTGATCGTAAGAACTTTATTTTCCTGTCACGTTGATTCTCAACCTCACTCTGAAATTCCTTGAACTTTTCAAAGGTTTCAGACTTGTGTTTCATTAGGTAGACATACCCATATCTACTTAAGTCGTCAGTGAGAGTGAGAACATAACGATATCCTCCACGAGCCTCAACACTCATTGGACCGCACACATCGGTATGTATGATTTCCAATAAATTGGTTGCTCGCTCCATTGTTCCGGAGAACGGAGTCTTGGTCATCTTACCCATGAGGCATGGTTCGCACGTGTCAAATGATTCGTAATCAAGAGACTCCAAAAGTCCATCTGCATGGAGCTTCTTCATGCGCTTGACACCAATGTGACCAAGGCGGCAGTGCCACAAGTATGTGGGACTATCGTTATCAACTTTACATCTTTTGGTATTCACACTATGAATATGTGTAACATCACGTTCGAGATTCATGAAGAATAAACCATTGACCAGCGGGGCATGACCATAAAACATATCTCTCAAATAAATAGATCAACCATTATTCTCGGATTTAAATGAGTAGCCATCTCGAATTAAACGAGATCCAGATACAATGTTCATGCTCAAAGCTGGCACTAAATAACAATTATTGAGGTTTAAAACTAATGCCGTAGGTAAATGTAGAGGTAGCGTGCTAACGGCGATCACATCGACCTTGGAACCATTCCCGACGCGCATCGTCACCTCGTCCTTTGCCAGTCTCCGCTTATTCCGCAGTTCCTGTTTTGAGTTACAAATATGAGCAACCGCACCGGTATCAAATACCCAGGAGCTACTACGAGTACTGGTAAGGTACACATCAATTACATGTATATCACATATACCTTTGGTGTTGCCGACCTTCTTGTCCGCTAAGTATTTGGGGCAGTTCCGCTTCCAGTGACCACTTCCCTTGCAATAAAAGCACTCAGTCTCAGGCTTGGGTCCATTCTTCGACTTCTTCCCGGCAACTGGCTTACCGAGCGCGGCAACTCCCTTGCCGTCCTTCTTGAAGTTCTTCTTACCCTTGCCTTTCTTGAACTTAGTGGTTTTATTCACCATCAACACTTGATGTTCCTTTTTGATCTCCACCTCCACTGATTTCAGCATTGAATATACCTCAGGAATGGTCTTTTCCATCCCCTGCATATTGAAGTTCATCACAAAGCTCTTGTAGCTTGGTGGAAGTGACTGGAGGATTCTGTCAATGACCGCGTCATCCGGGAGATTGACTCCCAGCTGAGACAAGCGGTTATGTAACCCAGACATTCTGAGTATGTGCTCACTAACAGAACTATTTTCCTCCATTTTACAGCTGAAGAACTTGTCGGAGACTTCATATCTCTCGACCCGGGCATGAGCTTGGAAAACCATTTTCAGCTCTTCGAACATCTCATATGCTCCATGCTTCTCAAAACGCTTTTGGAGCCCCGGTTCTAAGCTGTAAAGCATGCCGCACTGAACGAGGGAGTAATCATCAGCACGTGATTGCCAAGCGTTCATAACGTCTTGGTTCTCTGGGATGGGTGCTTCACCTAGCGGTGCTTCTAAGACATAATCTTTCTTGGCAGCTATGAGGATGATCCTCAGGTTCCGGACCCAGTCCGTATAGTTGCTGCCATCATCTTTCAACTTGGTTTTCTCTAGGAACGTGTTGAAGTTGAGGACAACGTGGGCCATTTGATCTACAAGACATATTGTAAAGATTTTAGACTAAGTTCATGATAATTAAGTTCATATAATCAAATTATTCAATGAACTCCCACTCAGATAGACATCCCTCTAGTCATCTAAGTGAAACATGATCCGAGTTAACTAGGCCGTGTCCGATCATCACGTGAGACGGACTAGTCAAGATCGGTGAACATCTCCATGTTGATCGTATCTTCTATACGACTCATGCTCGACCTTTCGGTCTTCCGTGTTTCGAGGCCATGTCTGTACATGCTAGGCTCGTCAAGTCAACCTAAGTGTATTGCGTGTGTTCCGAGGCCATGTCTGTACATGCTAGGCTCGTCAACACCCGTTGTATGCGAACGTTAGAATCTATCACACCCGATCATCACGTGGTGCTTCGAAACAACGAACCTTCGCAACGGTGCACAGTTAGGGGGAACACTTTCTTGAAATTATTATAAGGGATCATCTTACTTACTACCGTCGTTCTAAGCAAATAAGATGCAAAACATGATAAACATCACATGCAATCAAATAGTGACATGATATGGCCAATATCATTTTGCTCCTTTGATCTCCATCTTCGGGGCACCATGATCATCTTCGTCACCGGCATGACACCATGATCTCCATCATCATGATCTCCATCATTGTGTCTTCATGAAGTTGTCACGCCAACGATTACTTCTACTTCTATGGCTAACGCGTTTAGCAATAAAGTAAAGTAATTTACATGGCGTTATTCAATGACACGCAGGTCATACAAAAAATAAAGACAACTCCTATGGCTCCTGCCGGTTGTCATACTCATCGACATGCAAGTCGTGATTCCTATTACAAGAATATGATCAATCTCATACATCACATATATCATTCATCACATCTTCTGGCCATATCACATCACAAGGCACATGCTGCAAAAACAAGTTAGACGTCCTCTAATTGTCGTTGCAAGTTTTTACGTGGCTTGTATAGGTTTCTAGCAAGAACGTTTCTTACCTACGTAGAACCACAACGTGATATGCCAATTTCTATTTACCCTTCATAAGGACCCTTTTCATCGAATCCGTTCCGACTAAAGTGGGAGAGACAGACACCCGCTAGCCACCTTATGCAACTAGTGCATGTCAGTCGGTGGAACTTGTCTCACGTAAGCGTACGTGTAAGGTCGGTCCGGGCCGCTTCATCCCACAATACGGCCGAAACAAGATAAGACTAGTAGTGGCAAGAAAAATTGACAACATCTACGCCCACAACTGCTTTGTGTTCTACTCGTGCATAGTAACTACGCATAGGCCTGGCTCTGATACCACTGTTGGGGATCGTAGCAGAATTTTAAAATTTCCTACGCATCACCAAGATCCATCTATGGAGTATACTAGCAACGAGGGGAAAGGAGTGCATCTACATACCCTTGTAGATCGCGAGCGGAAGCGTTCAAGTGAACGGGGTTGATGGAGTCATACTCGCCGTGATCCAAATCACCGATGACCGAGTGCCGAACGGACGGCACCTCCGCGTTCAACACACGTACGGAGCAGCGACGTCTCCTGCTTCTTGATTTAGCAAGGGGAAAGGAGAGGTTGATGGAGATCCAGCAGCACGACGGCGTGGTGGTGGAAGTAGCGGGGATCTCGGCAGGGCTTTGCCAAGCTTCTGCGAGAGGGAGAGGTGTTGCAGGGGGAGAGGGAGGTGCCAGGGGCTGTAGTACTGCTGCCCTCCCTCCCCCCACTATATATAGGCTCCCTGGGGGGGCGTCGGCCCTGGATCCCATCTACAAGGGGGGGCGGCGGCCAGGGGGGAAACTTGCCCCCCAAGTCAGGTGGGGCGCCCCCCACCCCTAGGGTTTCCAACCCTAGGCGCAGGGGGAGGCCCATGGGGGGGCGCCCCAGCCCACTAGGGGCTGGTTCCCTTCCCACTTCAGCCCATGGGGCCCTCCGGGATAGGTGGCCCCACCCGGTGGACCCCCGAGACCCTTCCGGTGGTCCCGGTACAATAACGGTGACCCCCGAAACTTTCCCGGTGGCCGAAACTTGACTTCCTATATATAATTCTTCACCTCCGGACCATTCCGGAACTCCTTGTGACGTCCGGGATCTCATCCGGGACTCCGAACAACTTTCGGGTTTCCGCATACTAATATCTCTACAACCCTAGCGTCACCGAACCTTAAGTGTGTAGACCCTACGGGTTCGGGAGACATGCAGACATGACCGAGACGCCTCTCCGGTCAATAACCAACAGCGGGATCTGGATACCCATGTTGCCTCCCACATGTTCCACGATGATCTCATCAGATGAACCACGATGTCGAGGATTCAATCAATCCCGTATACAATTCCCTTTGTCAATCGGAACGTTACTTGCCCGAGATTCGATCGTCGGTATCCCAATACCTTGTTCAATCTCGTTACCGGCAAGTCACTTTACTCGTACCGTAATGCATGATCCCGTGGCTAACTCCTTAGTCACATTGAGCTCATTATGATGATGCATTACCGAGTGGGCCCAGAGATACCTCTCCGTCATACGGAGTGACAAATCCCAATCTCGATCCGTGCCAACCCAACAGACACTTTCGGAGATACCCGTAGTGCACCTTTATAGTCACCCAATTACGTTGTGACGTTTGGTACACCCAAAGCACTCCTACGGTATCCGGGAGTTGCACGATCTCATGGTCTAAGGAAATGATACTTGACATTGGAAAAGCTCTAGCAAACGAACTACACGATCTTTTGTACTATGATTAGGATTGGGTCTTGTCCATCACATCATTCTCCTAATGATGTGATCCCGTTATCAATGAAATCCAATGTCCATAGTCAGGAAACCATGACTATCTATTGATCAACGAGCTAGTCAACTAGAGGCTTACTAGGGACACGTTGTGGTCTATGTATTCACACATGTATTACGATTTCCAGATAACACAATTATAGCATGAACAATAGACAGTTATCATGAACAAAGAAATATAATAATAACCATTTATTATTGCCTCTAGGGCATATTTCCAACACAAATTCAGCTGAGTGCCCGCAAGCATGCAGGTTTCTCTCCAATACCCCAACCCCTTTGCATCTCCATCTACTCATACTTGTTCTTGCTAATCTGCTCCGATCAGCTGCAGCATTTGCCCCCACCACCCCGTCCCCTTCGACCCAGACTTGGTGTTTCTGCCACCCGTAGTGACGGCTGTTTCTGCTATTGCTCCAACCAACCACGAGTTGCTCGCTTCACAGGAAACGTTACTCCTCATAATCCATCACTTCAAAATCCTAATTAGGCAACTTTCTCTTCATTTCAGTTGATACATAGTTTCTCTTTCATTCTGAACACTCCCCGTGCATCTCCTAGTGAGCCTCTGTTTTTTTAACATCCTAGTTGTTACTGTACAAAACTAATGCCTACTATCACGGAACTACTTGTGAATAGTTGCTCCAGTTTTTAACATGGTTGCCTAGAATTAAAGGCAAAGTTGCTTTAATTTTTATGGAATTGATAAGCGCTTCTTCTAGTTATCTTCAGTCTACCATTTTTTTTGTGTCATTCACGAACTGATTCTTACTGTCAGGGAGATGTTTGCAACTAGTTGCTCCTGTTTTTATCACGAGTTGCCTACAATTACAGTTAGAGTTGCTTCAGTTACAGTTAGAATTGTAGGCATTCTATCTATATATTTTCAATGCTCGATCTGTGACGTGCTCATTCGAATGGAAGCTATCTCTTGGCCAGCCGGGCGATTAATTTGTGTGGCAGTATCGTCGAATGATTTTTTGGCCCTGCTATTCTTGGTTGCATATGTTAGTTAAGAATTTCCTTTGGATCCTGTACATAGCCACATGGTCTTCCATTTATTTTTGCCTGTAGTCGTCGTCTGGTTGATGAATATGTAGAGCAACGTGTGATTTTGGAAAAATTATCACACAACAAAAACACACAGTAAAAGATACCATACTTGCCGTACATAGTCTGCATCCTTTGTTTATGCACAATACATGAAAGATGATATAGTTGCCTATAATTAACCATACAATTGCCTAAAACCATGTATCTCATTGCCCAATCTCATGAACAGAAACATTACCAAGACCACGATTTGGCCAACATCTAATGGTTTTAGATACCTTTCAATTAAGTTTGTGTCATAGTGGTGTGTCAAGAATTTCTTCTCTTCGGGTGGGATCCCTTGGTATGATCATAAACACTTGCCGAATGATCATAGAGGGTGGCGGGGTGGAGTTGGTAATGGGGACATAACTAAAACCATGAAGTTTTTTATGAGATTAAGTTTATCTGTAAACCCCTAAAAAGCAAATATGTGTGTGTTCTTTATCCCTTTTTCAGGTGTCATAGTTGCGCACATTCAACTATACAGTTTCCTAGAACCATGTATCCAGTTGCCCAATCCTCATGAACAGAAACATTATCAAGACCATAATTTGGCTTATATGTAAAGGTTTTAGATACCTTTCAATTAAAATTGTGGCATAGAGATGCATCAAGAATTTCATCTCCTCAGGTTGGATCCCTTGGTATGATCATAAATACTAGGCGAATGATCATAGAGGGGGGGCAGCGTGAAGCTGGTCATGGGGACATAACTAAAACCACGCAGTGTTTTTAGGGGATTAACTTTATTTGTAACCCCCTCCAAAACTGAACATGTGTATGTTCTTTATCCCTTTTCTAGGTGTCACAGTTGCCTACAATCAACCATAATGTTGCACAAAATCATGTATTCAGTTGCCCACAATCAACCATACAGTTGTCTAAAATCATGTATCCAGTTGCCCACAATCAACCATACAGTTGTCTAAAACCATGTATCCAGTTACCCAATCCTTATGAACAAAACAATTATCAAGACCATAATTTGGCTAATATGAAAAGGTTTTAGATACCTTTTCAAGTTTGTGCCATAGAGACGCGTTAAGAATTTATCTCCTCAGGGTGGGATCCCTTGGTATGATCGTAAATACTTGGCGAATAATCATAAAGGGGAAGCAGAATGGAGTTGGACATGGAACTAAAACCGCGAACTATTTTTAGAGGATTAAATTTATCTGTGAACCCTCCAAAAATGAATATGTGTATGTTCTTTTACCCCTTTTCAGTCATAGTTGCCCACAATCAACAATACAGTTGCCTAAAGCCAAGTATCTAGTTGCCCACAATCAATAAATAGTTTGCCTAAAACCATGTATCCAGTTGCCCAATCCTCATGAACAGAAACATTACCAAGACCATTATTTGGTAAATATCTAAAGGTTTTGCATACCTGTAATTATGTTTGGGTCATAGAGGTAGAGTCAAGATTTTAGAGGTGTAGCTAGTCAATTGGTAGTCATAATACCAACTTACAAGGATCATCCGCTAATAGGTAGTCATACTACGAAAAAAATGAGTTGCTTTCCTATAACACTAAAGTTGCCTCTATAGCACACAAAGTTGCTCGGAAAAAAAGTTTGTCGAAACCTACTCATATGGGATCTAATTTTAAAGAACTCGTCGCGAGAAACCCAACGGTGAAAACGGATCTGAATTTCGACACCCGAATCAAAAGTTACAACTTTTTAAAGTTTTTGATCCCATAATAAATGCAGGTGGGATATATAACATTGAGCACATGGGACATGACGTTTTCCTTTTTTAGATGTTCCTGCCGGACGCGTGGGTGCTCTTTCCTATTATGGGAGAGCGCTCGCTCCCCCGACTGGGCGCTCGGACGCCGCCTAGTCGCGTCCAAAAATCATACGCTGATTTGTGCACTAAGATGTGTGTTAAGAGAATACTGTACAGAGGAAGACCTGGTTAGGCTAGTACAACAAAGCTACAGATGTGCTACAATTAATGAAGGACCAGTGATCACTGACTGGCTCTCTTCGTCTGCTACGACCTAATTCTGAAAACCTGCAGCTTCTCCTCGCTCAAGCACCCCAGGTACTTCTCCCCGGTGGAGCTCTCCGCAAACCTCAGGTCAAGGATCGGTTGGCGGTGCGGCCTGAGATCAGTGCACGGCTGAAAAGAAGGCAGACGCCACGTGCGGACTCCACGCAGCGACTCGTCACCATAGGCAAAGAGGTGTTGGCCGGCTCCACTGCAGGGTATGATCGCGGACTTCGACATCCGCAGCTCACTCACGTTGCCGTTGC
Organism: Triticum aestivum; assembly: GCF_018294505.1. Taxonomy (NCBI): domain Eukaryota; kingdom Viridiplantae; phylum Streptophyta; class Magnoliopsida; order Poales; family Poaceae; genus Triticum; species Triticum aestivum. The sequence goes on from NC_057796.1 coordinate 297,887,594, forward strand.
AGATCTGCTCTTTCACGAAGGATGTGCTGCTCGTCCTCCTCAGGAGAGCGTGGCACCCGAGCTTTCCAGAACCGGAGAGAGTCGGTGATTGTGATATACCCATTTGAGATGCACTGCCATCGCCCGAAAACTCGACCCTCGGACGAAAGGAAGCCACAATCAGATCACTTGATGGAGCGGCACATGCAAGGGATATGCAGACCCCTTGGTTTTCCGTCCCGGTAAGCAAATTTGGCCTGAAAAAATGACCAACATTTAATATCTACATTTGCACATACCATAGGCATTGGCAGAATCAGTAAGAACTTTTTAGCTGGCAAGTACCTAGTTTCAGTGCCATCTACATCCCAAATGCAGGGTCCTATGGAAGAAGCAGAGATGATCTTCATGGAACCGCTATCATCTACGACAGAGTGGATTGTATGAACTGGGTTTGTAGATAGACCACTCAAGGAGTGCAGTGGTCCTTTAGTTTGGCGGGTATCAAAGACCAAAAGCATGCCATTCTGTAAAATTCAACAGAAGTTTCTTGTCACCCTTTCAAATAGCACAAAAGGTTCAGAAGGAATCATAAGAGATTTTGAGTAGCCACCTGTAATCCAGCATATACATGGTTGGGGCCAGTTTGATCCCCTGAACAGGACCAGCCTGGAGCCTGCATTGTATTAAAATACAAAAATTAGCAGGCCAGGACAGACCATTCAAGTAGTTCACAAAACAAAGTTCTAACCGGAAAGCATATATTCAGTATGTTTAAAGTTTAAATGTTCAAATTTCTATGCATCATTGTCAGTTACAAGTGACACACGATGTAAATCTTGTGATATTTTGAAACATGTATGCTGTAGTGAACACCTGCTGCATTTTAATATACATGACATAAAGAGCTATAAGAAGAACCAAAAATAAACGGAAAGCCTTCTGGAAACCCACACCCTCAAGCAAACACACCAACTATAATTTACAAAATATATATACTTATAATGAAGTTAATCGCAAATGGAATCAGGTGAACAAAATGTTGGGGAGCATTGTTTTAGTGAATGTATGGAGAACATAAATGTACTTGCAAGATTTGTGAACTTCAAGTTCAAAGAATCACCGGTAGATCATACTGAAGGACAACATTGTTGGTTGTCATGCTGTGATATGTATATCGCACAAAAGTAAAAGTTAGTTAAAATCTGTTAAAATAAAATAGTGAGAAATTGAACTGGCATATGTTGCAGACGGACCTGAGAAGTGACAATTTCCTGCCAAGAGATGCAAAAATAGCAAGGCCCCCAGGAGTTATACAAATATCCCTGACAGCTTTAGTGTTAGGCGGAAGGCGGACTTTCGTTTCCTGTCTAGAGAACATGCAGATCTGTCGAAATTATGAGTGGAGATACATAAGGTGACTACGAATAAACAACCAAAATGTGTGTCAGGAAGCATAACTCGTCTTCAATCATTAAGCAACACATCTAGTTTGTAATCTGTACCTTGGTAAGGACATGTTCAGCACTAACTCCAGGAGCCCTTCCAGAAGCTACTATAATCTGGCTGGATGCATCTATGCCCATGACTCGAGCTCCATCCAGGACAAACTCATTCTACAACATATAGTAAACAACTTCAGAACATGGTGCCTTACGCAAATGGGTGGTTATGTTTTTTATGTGAGAACGAAGTCAGGAATAAAAAAACAAATTGGATCAAAAGATTATATGACCCTTTCGGGCCCAAAGTTGGCATGCCAAACAAGTTACCAAGGCATGTACATGGTAGATTTTATCACATTACATGATCCGTTAAAGGCACAACCAAATGGCAGTAGAAAACAACTCTCAAGATTGTTCCATATAGTTTAAATGTACAACAGAAAGAGGCAATCAGGCAACACTCGAAATAAAATAGACCTGGAGAACAAACTTGCAAAGATCGATACTGCCACCATGTGCTCTAAGTGAGGGAAGTGACTCTGCAATCATTGCTCCATCCGATGATTGTTCTGCCATTTTCTTCATAATTGGTTGTAAAGAACGTTAGCATCCTCTATTGTATAAATGATAATAAAATTATTTTTTTGAGTAATGCTACCTGTCGCTTTGAGCTTGATTCATTTATTAGACGTTGCTGATACAAAATCTGCCTCTGCAAGACATATAAAAACATGAGTGAATAAATACGAGGCTCTACTGAACAAAAAGGTTTATTTCCTGACACATGAGAGGTCAGTCAGAAACTAGCAGTTTAGTATATACTCCCTCTGTCCGGAAATACTTGTCATCAAAATGAATAAAAGATGATGTATTTAGACATATTTTAGTTCTAGATACATCTCTTTCTATCCATTTTGATGACAACTATTTCCGGACGGAGGGAGTACTATAATAAGGGAACATACACAGGAGGGCTTTGTTAAGATGAATAAACTGAGAAGAGGTAAGCTTTTATCTGCACAGCATTACTAAGAAGAATCACCGACTAGATTTTCAGTTTAAATAGTATGCATGGTAACACAATGAAACTATTGTTCATATTTTAAATAGCGATACCAAAGCGGAGAAGTTATGCATGTACCTTATATTCTTTTACCTCCTCAATTAATTTTTGTTGCTGCATGGAAACATAAAAGTATTAGGTTATATAACAACTATATGCAACGTATGCCTTGTGGTGACTTAATATATTTATAGGAGTGTTACGATAAGAGAATGTACCAATTGCCTATAGCCTAACAACAGAACATTAACATATTTCTCACAAAAATGTCTAAGCTTATTAATAATCATTACACATTTACACTGAACTGAAATGGCACGAAGAGATAAATTCAATAGCAGAAGTGAACATTCAACACTGGGCATGCACAAGCTACAGAATCGACTAAAAAGAGAGTAATCAGGCACTTGCTGAACCAGGCAGGGAGTAACAGTTTAGCAAAGAGGGGCAAACGCCTATGATTTACTCAGGTTCCATCTGAGTTTCCCTTTTTGTATCTATAATCCGTTTGACTTTTATTTGCACTTGAAGATTTTGCTAATAGTTTGTTATCCATCTTGTCTTTTAATTCTTTTATTATTCTTTGCTGCCTTAAGCGACAAAGTGTACTTATATAAGACCATGTAGTCTTATCACCAGGAATTCTTGATTCACAGGTGTAATTAGTGTTCATACAGAATAACAGAAGTACAAATATCCTTCTTGGTAATGTGACTCATAATATCTTACATTCAGTGAACATGACAATGGGAAAGAGTGTTCATAAGTCCTAATATCAGTTTGAAGCAAAAAAAAAAGTGGATTCTGAAAAGGAAGTAGCTCACTTGATTCTCAAGAAATTCATTTTTATCTCTCAATGACAATACTTGCTGTATATACAAAACAAGCTTCAGTCCATGGTCAGAAATATATCCAAGGAAAAGTAATAAAAGAAAAACTAACCTTTTCAAGATCATTATTTGGAACAACAATCTCTGGTGCATAGAGGTTGATAATGTTCTTTTGTCTAAACATCTTGCCGCACTGAGGACACTGATTAAATAATAACAACAACCATGGTCACTGAGAAGTATTTCTCTCAATAAGAGTTTGCAATACTGCAATTCACTTAAAGATGTGATTCTAAACTAGGAGTTGTTGACAGCATACCGTGGCACTTTTCTTCCCACACTGTGCTAACCATTTTTCTAAGCAAGATCTTCCATAGACATGCCCACAAGGAATGCAACTACAAGTAGAGTATCATATAGTTAGCAATTCAAGATTTCCGCCAAGATGAATTATTTTGGGGGCTACAAATAATGAGTTCAAAACATAGGTCTATGCCACAAAACCAGCAAATAAAAACTAGAGACAGGTTCAAA
>NC_057796.1:297891793-297897269 GCF_018294505.1 Triticum aestivum
CTGGATTTTTTTAGGGCGCGATTGGATCGCCATTTCATCGACGATTACAGGTGTAAAACATCCAGGTGGAAAATTAATACGCGCTTCTCGGGGTCAGCCGCTTGGTTGGTTGTTTAGATCCTAAATAAGGGGCCGTTTCTTGCCTTACACCTGGAAAAAGAATACACACCACCTGCGCTCCGTTTCCTTTCCATCTGGATTTTGCGGGTACCCAGTTTAATACGGGTGGAAGAGGTTACGGGTGGAAAATAAATACGGAGGACAAACGAGGAACCAAGCGCGGCCTTAGGGGTACCCCTGGATACAAAATTCAAATAATCAAAAGGCTCAATGATGCATAGTAAGTGCGGTATTGCAGTTTCTGTGTTGTTAGCAAATTCGATGGCCCATTTTAGATCAAAGGCCATGGCCCAGCTCTAAACTATTGAAAACCTAGAACTCAGGTGACCCACTTACAATCAGAGACAATCTTAACTCGGCAAGATTATCTTCGTCTGCTACTCACCAAGCAAAACACAGTGTGACAGGGAGGATCTGGTTCACAGCTTTTGATCGGATCACTAGACATTACGCCCTCAACAACAAGCAAAAACAAAACAAAGATGAATAATTTCATGACCCTTCACATGTTTCATGAATAATCAAGTTACAACATTAATATAGTTAAGTTTAGTTCCAGGCTTAAAATCACATAGCAATCCTACATTAATGGACATTCAGTCCAAATGACAACGCTGTAGCTTATGAGTCAAATATGTGCGACAGTAAACCTGCGGCATCGCCTAAAACATGAACCTCCAGTCCATCCACTACACTCAAATCACATCAGCTCCAAGTTTTAGGGGGAAACAAAGCACAATTACCATGTGGTCTCTGCCAATCCGCAGAGCAACGAAACTAAGGAACCGCGGCAGCATTACCAAGCAATCTAGCACAAGGACCTACCTAGTAAATCCACCAGATCACAGCACAATTCCCTCTCACCTTACGCGATGCTCGCCATCGGCGGTCCACGCGTTCATACACACGGGGCAGCTGGGGAGGAGCGGCCCCTCCGCGTCCTCATCATCCCCATCCCCCGCCTCCTCGCCATCCTCCTCTCCCGAGCTGGAAGAGCTGACCTGCGGCACCGGGTGAGCCGTTGACGCACGAGCCGCCACCTCGCCGTCGGCGCCGACCTCGACCGGCGCTTCTTCCTCGCGCGCCCCCTCCTCCACCGGCTGCGGCGGCCGGCCCCGGGAGCGCGTCCCGGACGCCGGCATACAGGGGAGTGGGATTGGAGAACGGATTGGGGAGTGGCACGGAAAGAAAGAGAAAGAGAAGAGGGAAATTTTCGGAAGCGGTGGCGCCGGCGACGGAAAAGGTTGGCGGGCGCGCATGAGCCGAGGAGGTTTTCGGGGCCCGTGGGCTCTTGCATTTACGGGCCTGGGGAAACATCCGGCCCAGGAAGCAACGCACCGGCACCGGCGCCCTGCGCGCTGCAGCAGCGGTGGCACCGGGGGTCGAGATGTTTAGTACCACCTCGCCTGGCGGAGCTGGTTGCGAGGGGGCAGGAGGCTACATAAGGAGCGGCACTGCCCACGTTGTAACATACTTACCTGGACGGGGTCGACGGGCGATCAAGAAGGCCCGTGGCCTAGGTCAATGGGCCACATTGCACTTGGTGGGCGCGTTGGCCTATCATCTCCCCAAGTGGGAGAGTGAACGTCGTAATTTGTGGTAGAGGGGGTACGCGTTCGCGCGGCCCCTGCCAATTCTGTAAAATTAAAATTTGGTCCTCGAGGCCGGGCGCTTCGCAGTTTATTCTTGAGGTCTGAAAGGTCCCTGTAAATTTTCATTTTCATCCTTTAGACCTTGTTCCTACGACCCACAATTTATCTTTGTAGTCCATGAGGAGGTATTATTTCTGTATTGTAACTTTTCATTGGAGACCCTACAGCTGCTATTGTTTTCTCTTTCTTTTCATTGCATACAGAAAGTAGAATTAAGGTGCGAATTTCTTGAAGAGAAAGAATTCTGCAGAAATATTTAGGTCTTGTTGGATCTCAATCCAAAAGCGTACACAGAGGGAGGAAGATTTGATTTGGGGGAGGATTGATGGCGCGAAGCGTGTCGTACGTATCGGCGGCGAAACTGGTGTCCATGGCGCGGGGGAACCGGGTGGCCGTCATCGACGTCAGGTAACAGGAGACCTCGCCGGGGCCGCGCGCGCCCTCCGCCACCGTGCCGATTTGGGAACTGATGGTTGCTCTTTCTGAAGGGATGAGGAGAGGAGCTATCAGGCGCACATCGCGGGGTCGCACCACTTCGCCAGCGGCAGCTTCGCGGCGCGGATGCCGGAGCTCGTGCTGGCCACCAGCGGCAAGGACACCCTCGTCTTCCACTGCGCGCTCAGCCAGGTAAAGATCCCCGCAGCCTCTCGTCTCTAGAACCAGTTTCCCTTTGTCGACAGTTTACTTGCCTTGTCGAAATACAAGGAGATCAGATTCTCGACACAGACACAGCACTGCGCAATCGACCTCGCGCGTTGTTGATTCACTACTGATTTCTACGGGCATGTGGTCGGGGTGACAATTGAGATATGCAATCGTCTTGTGCGACCGTGGGTGGGGGAACCTTGGCCAAATTTTCGTCTGGTGTTCTCTCCTAACTTTGAAGCCCTGTGACTTTGCTGGAATTAAGGGATGTACATGTGCTGCTTGTGTGTTAAAATGCTGCTTGTTCGAACCCTAGGTTCAGTTTTAGACACTTGAGGATATGAATCAACAATCAGGCCATGTCCAGTTGTCGTTAACCTGCCTTGATATAGAGTTAATGTCTGTCGTACTAGTTTGTTTCAAAACTCTAGTTAGTGATGTTCCTGTTAATGAATTCCCTTTGATTGTTTCTGCTGCTTTGTGATGTTCCTGTTAACGAATTTTCTGGAAGAAATTTCACCCACCTCTTCTACCTGGAACATACCTCGAAGAAATATTGTACTCAGTCAAGGTAGTCCGATAAAACATTTTGTGCTTATTGATGGGGTGTCTGGATGTTCTTTTTGTGGATTTTTTTTTCGTGTTGGATAAAGTGCAAACCCGCGAAAGCTTGCAAATGTGTATCAAAAGTCAGCTTTATGCTGATGTCAAGTCAGAAATTGGGTTGCCTGCGTGCATCCATGTATACAGAAACTAAAAGCCTATGATATTTCATTTGTCCCCACCTTGCCAGTAGTAACCACAAATGTACAGAAACTAAAAGATGAGATTCAGACCCACGTGTACAAAATGTGAAACAGAGGGGTAAATGTAATGTGAGCTCGCAGACTTAACCACAAAGGGGGTAACAGTGAACAAAGTAGAAGTACAATCAGCTGAGCATGGACAAGCCTGAGACGCCTGAGTTCTTTGATGCAAAACATGTCTTGAGCAAAAGTTGCATGTTCTGTTTCTTGCTTTATAATTGTATATTGTTCTCTTCTTCTAACATAAAAGGTAGTTGGCATCGTTAATTCATCTGATTTCATACACTAGCTTTAGTGTGACATTTGTTTACATTTAGTTAGTTCCAATGTACCATCTAAGTTTATGCTTCTAGAACTTACTCTTTTGCACTGTCTAGTGATGTTCATTTCTTAGTATGTCAGTCATATCTTCGATCATGTTGATTCTGCGATAGTATTTAAGTATATGGTTGTTTACATAGGTAGGATAAGAATTAAATAAAATCTTGGTATCCCATGTTCTTTATTTTGTACCATATCTTTTGTTTATCATCTTACATGTTATGTCACCACGCCCCAGGTGCGAGGTCCGTCCTGTGCTCGGATGTTTTCAGACTATCTATCAGAGTCCAAGGAAGATTCGGGGATAAAGAACATCATGGTGCTTGAACGTGGGTTCAATGGATGGGAGATTTCTGGCCAACCCGTGTGCCACTGCAAAGATGCTCCTTGCAAAGGCACATGCTCTTGATCCTCTGGGCTACCATCTGGTCCATTTCTATTCAGCTTTTGAATGATCTGCGATTCAGCATCGCTGCTGAGCTGGTCCTTTCTCATTGAGACGCTGATGCATAACAATCCATTGAATTCCGCAATGGCATGTCTTGAAACATTTCATTTACAAATACATGACATCTTTTTTCAGATGATATATGTATACGGTATATCTAAACTGTTACATGCATACGTACCTTGCGTGAAAAATCTCCTTAAAATGTACCGGGAAGTCTGAAGATGCTTGTACCGTTGAACTAGGCATGTTAGTTTTTGAAGAATGTTCAAGTTTTATCCTCTTCATTTCACATGGAGCTATGCAATCCCAACATGATTTCATAATCACTTTTATTTCTCTTTATTGAAAAGTGTTCTAGGTTTTTCCTCGTTGGGAATTGAAATTTTATATTCTTTCATATCAATTATTGCCCCTGCAGTTCTTAGAAAATGTCTTCCCAATATAATTGGACATAGAGGGTTAGGTTTCATATCCGTAACAATAAAATCTACATGAAGATAATAATATTGGCAAGCACAAGAATATCTTCAACCTTCCAATTGGTTTCTTTATGGTGCTATCTACCAAGTGGACATTAAGTTCACATTTGGTAAGGGGTTTTAATCCAAGTGCATCATATGGCTTTTTAGAAATTATGGATACACTTGCACCTAATTGAGCATCATAGGTAAAGTTATTAATGCTAATATTTATGGATGGTCCCAACCATCTTCCAACTTCCTAGGGATCAAAGCTTCTTTATTATATTTCTCTTCCCAATCAAATAAGACAACTTCACATATATATTTAGACTAGCCACAATGGGTAGTAACATAGGCATGTTACTAGTCTATGTTACTACCTCTATAGTGGGGAGTAACATATGTGTGATAACATGCAACACTTCATTTATTAGCCTATAGACACATCTTGCCTTGATATGTGTGATGTTACTCATACTACTAGTAACTAGCTATGTTACCACTTTCCTCTCTTTCTTCATTTATTGCTTGCACATCATCTATCTTATCTATATATGTGTGATGTTACTACCTATGTTACTCCCACTGTGGTAGTCTTAGGCTGGTCATAGGGGGAGTAACTTATACTAGTGTCATGCATATGACACTAGTCTAAGTTACTACCTTCATAGTGCAAAGTAACATAGTAGTAGTGTCATAGATTGCTTCATTTATTAGCTCATAGACTCATTTTGCCTTGGAAAGCGCTATGTTACAGTAACATATTATGTTACCACAAGCACCTCTTTCCTCATTAAATACTTGCCACATAAGCAAAATTGTCCTTGGATGTGTTAAGTTACTATCTAAGTTACCCCCACTATGGCTAGCCTTAGTAGTGTTATAATTAAATTCAACACCCTCTGAATCAGTGGGATCATCAATGCCTAAAATTTTAACCTCTTCAAATCCACTTTTCTCAAGAATTTCAGATTCACGGTTGTCCTCTCTCTCTCCCCCCCCTCTCCCCTCTCTCCCTCC